>NW_027488108.1:0-5000 GCF_050908995.1 Andrena cerasifolii | reverse complement strand
GGTTCGTTGGTTCGTTGGTTCGTTGGTTCGTTGGTTCGTTTGTTCGTTTGTTCGTTTGTTCGTTTGTTCGTTTGTTCGTTTGTTCGTTTGTTCGTTGTTTCGTTGTTTCGTAGTTTCGTTGGTTCGTTGGTTCGTTGGTTCGTTGGTTCGTTGGTTCGTTGGTTCGTTGGTTCGTTGGTTCGTTGGTTCGTTGGTTCGTTGGTTCGTTGGTTCGTTGGTTCGTTGGTTCGTTGGTTCGTTGGTTCGTTGGTTCGTTGGTTCGTTGGTTCGTTGGTTCGTTGGTTCGTTGGTTCGTTGGTTCGTCGATTCGTTGGTTCGTTGGTTCGTTGGTTCGTTGGTTCGTTGGTTCGTTGGTTCGTTGGTTCGTTGGTTCGTTGGTTCGTTGGTTCGTTGGTTCGTTGGTTCGTTGGTTCGTTGGTTCGTTGGTTCGTTGGTTCGTTGGTTCGTTGGTTCGTTGGTTCGTTGGTTCGTTGGTTCGTTGGTTCGTTGGTTCGTTGGTTCGTTGGTTCGTTGGTTCGTCGATTCGTTGGTTCGTTGGTTCGTTGGTTCGTTGGTTCGTTGGTTCGTTGGTTCGTTGGTTCGTTGGTTCGTTGGTACGTTGGTTCGTTTGTTCGTTTGTTCGTTTGTTCGTTTGTTCGTTTGTTCGTTTTTTCGTTGGTTCGTTGGTCCGTTGGTTCGTTTGTTTCTTTGTTTCTTTGTATCTTTCTTTCTTTGTTCGTTTGTTCGTTTGTTCATTTGTTCGTTTGTTCGTTTGTTCGTTTGATCGTTTGTTCGTTGGTTCGTTGGTTCGTTGGTTCGTTGGTTCGTTGGTTCGTTGGTTCGTTTGCTTCTTTGTTTCTTTCTTTCTTTGTTCGTTTGTTCGTTTGTTCGTTGGTTCGTTGGTTCGTTGGTTCGTTGGTTCGTTGGTTCGTTGGTTCGTTGGTTCGTTGGTTCGTTGGTTCGTTGGGTCGTTGGTTCGTTGGTTCGTTGGGTCGTTGGTTCGTTGGTTCGTTGGTTCGTTTGTTCGTTTGATCGTTTGTTCGTTTGTTCGTTTGTTCGTTTGTTCGTTTGTTCGTTGTTTCGTTGGTTCGTTGGTTCGTTGATTCGTTGGTTCGTTGGTTCGTTGGTTCATTGGTTCGTTGGTTCGTTGGTTCGTTGGTTCGTTGGTTCGTTGGTTCGTTGGTTCGTTGGTTCGTTTGTTCGTTTGTTCGTTTGTTCGTTTGTTCGTTTGTTCGGTTGTTCGTTTGTTCGTTTGTTCGTTTTTTCGTTGGTTCGTTGGTTCGTTGGTTCGTTGGTTCGTTGGTTCGTTTGTTCGTTTGTTCGCTTGTTCGCTTGTTCGTTTGTTCGTTGGTTCGTTGGTTCGTTGGTTCGTTGGTTCGTTGGTTCGTTGGTTCGTTGGTTCGTTGGTTCGTTGGTTCGTTGGTTCGTTGGTTCGTTGGTTCGTTGGTTCGTTGGTTCGTTGGTTCGTTGGTTCGTTGGTTCGTTGGTACGTTGGTTCGTTGGTTCGTCGATTCGTTGGTTCGTTGGTCCGTTGGTTCGTTGGTTCGTTTGTTTCTTTGTTTCTTTCTTTCTTTGTTCGTTTGTTCGTTTGTTCATTTGTTCGTTTGGTCGTTTGTTCGTTGCTTCGTTGCTTCGTTGGTTCGTTGGTTCGTTGCTTCGTTTGTTTCTTTGTTTCTTTCTTTCTTTGTTCGTTTGTTCGTTGGTTCGTTGGTTCGTTGGTTCGTTGGTTCGTTGGTTCGTTGGTTCGTTGGTTCGTTGGTTCGTTGGTTCGTTTGTTTCTTTGTTTCTTTCTTTCTTTGTTAGTTTGTTCGTTTGTTCGTTTGTTCGTTTGTTCGCTTGTTCGCTTGTTCGTTGGTTCGATGGTTCGTTGGTTCGTTGGTTCGTTGGTTCGTTGGTTCGTTGGTTCGTTGCTTCGTTCGTTCGTTGGTTCATTGGTTTGTTGGTTCGTTGGTTCGTTGGTTCGTTGGTTCGTTGGTTCGTTGGTTCGTTTGTTTCTTTGTTTCTTTCTTTCTTTGTTAGTTTGTTCGTTTGTTCGTTTGTTCGTTTGTTCGCTTGTTCGTTGGTTCGATGGTTCGTTGGTTCGTTGGTTCGTTGGTTCGTTGGTTCGTTGGTTCGTTGGTTCGTTGGTTCGTTGGTTCGTTGCTTCGTTGGTTCGTTGGTTCATTGGTTCGTTGGTTCGTTGGTTCGTTGGTTCGTTGGTTCGTTGGTTCGTTTGTTCGTTTGTTCGTTTGTTCGTTTGTTCGTTTGTTCGTTTGTTCGTTGGTTCGTTGGTTCGTTGGTTCGTTGGATCGTTGGTTCGTTGGTTCGTTGGTTCGTTGGTTCGTTGGTTCGTTGGTTCGTTGGTTCGTTGGTTCGTTGGTTCGTTTGTTTCTTTGTTTCTTTCTTTCTTTGTTAGTTTGTTCGTTTGTTCGTTTGTTCGTTTGTTCGTTTGTTCGCTTGTTCGCTTGTTCGTTGGTTCGATGGTTCGTTGGTTCGTTGTTTCGTTGGTTCGTTTGTTCGTTTGTTCGCTTGTTCGTTTGTTCGTTGGTTCGTTGGTTCGTTGGTTCGTTGGTTCGTTGGTTCGTTGGTTCGTTGGTTCGTTTTTTCGTTGGTTCGTTGGTTCGTTGGTTCGTTGGTTCGTTGGTTCGTTTGTTCGTTTGTTCGCTTGTTCGCTTGTTCGTTTGTTCGTTGGTTCGTTGGTTCGTTGGTTCGTTGGTTCGTTGGTTCGTTGGTTCGTTGGTTCGTTGGTTCGTTGGTTCGTTGGTTCGTTGGTTCGTTGGTTCGTTGGTTCGTTGGTTCGTTGGTTCGTTGGTTCGTTGGTTCGTTGGTTCGTTGGTTCGTTTGTTTCTTTGTTTCTTTCTTTCTTTGTTAGTTTGTTCGTTTGTTCGTTTGTTCGTTTGTTCGTTTGTTCGCTTGTTCGCTTGTTCGTTGGTTCGATGGTTCGTTGGTTCGTTGTTTCGTTGGTTCGTTTGTTCGTTTGTTCGCTTGTTCGTTTGTTCGTTGGTTCGTTGGTTCGTTGGTTCGTTGGTTCGTTGGTTCGTTGGTTCGTTGGTTCGTTGGTTCGTTGGTTCGTTGGTTCGTTGGTTCGCTTGTTCGTTGGTTCGATGGTTCGTTGGTTCGTTGTTTCGTTGGTTCGTTTGTTCGTTTGTTCGCTTGTTCGTTTGTTCGTTGGTTCGTTGGTTCGTTGGTTCGTTGGTTCGTTGGTTCGTTGGTTCGTTTTTTCGTTGGTTCGTTGGTTCGTTGGTTCGTTGGTTCGTTGGTTCGTTGCTTCGTTCGTTCGTTGGTTCATTGGTTTGTTGGTTCGTTGGTTCGTTGGTTCGTTGGTTCGTTGGTTCGTTGGTTCGTTTGTTTCTTTGTTTCTTTCTTTCTTTGTTAGTTTGTTCGTTTGTTCGTTTGTTCGTTTGTTCGCTTGTTCGTTGGTTCGATGGTTCGTTGGTTCGTTGGTTCGTTGGTTCGTTGGTTCGTTGGTTCGTTGGTTCGTTGGTTCGTTGCTTCGTTGGTTCGTTGGTTCATTGGTTCGTTGGTTCGTTGGTTCGTTGGTTCGTTGGTTCGTTGGTTCGTTTGTTCGTTTGTTCGTTTGTTCGTTTGTTCGTTTGTTCGTTTGTTCGTTGGTTCGTTGGTTCGTTGGTTCGTTGGATCGTTGGTTCGTTGGTTCGTTGGTTCGTTGGTTCGTTGGTTCGTTGGTTCGTTGGTTCGTTGGTTCGTTTGTTTCTTTGTTTCTTTCTTTCTTTGTTAGTTTGTTCGTTTGTTCGTTTGTTCGTTTGTTCGCTTGTTCGCTTGTTCGTTGGTTCGATGGTTCGTTGGTTCGTTGTTTCGTTGGTTCGTTTGTTCGTTGGTTCGTTGCTTCGTTGGTTCGTTGGTTCATTGGTTCGTTGGTTCGTTGGTTCGTTTGTTCGTTTGTTCGCTTGTTCGTTTGTTCGTTGGTTCGTTGGTTCGTTGGTTCGTTGGTTCGTTGGTTCGTTGGTTCGTTGGTTCGTTGGTTCGTTGGTTCGTTGGTTCGTTGGATCGTTGGTTCGTTGGTTCGTTGGTTCGTTGGTTCGTTGGTTCGTTGGTTCGTTGGTTCGTTTGTTTCTTTGTTTCTTTCTTTCTTTGTTAGTTTGTTCGTTTGTTCGTTTGTTCGTTTGTTCGCTTGTTCGTTGGTTCGATGGTTCGTTGGTTCGTTGGTTCGTTGGTTCGTTGGTTCGTTGGTTCGTTTGTTCGCTTGTTCGTTTGTTCGTTGGTTCGTTGGTTCGTTGGTTCGTTGGTTCGTTGGTTCGTTGGTTCGTTTTTTCGTTGGTTCGTTGGTTCGTTGGTTCGTTGGTTCGTTGGTTCGTTGCTTCGTTCGTTCGTTGGTTCATTGGTTTGTTGGTTCGTTGGTTCGTTGGTTCGTTGGTTCGTTGGTTCGTTGGTTCGTTTGTTTCTTTGTTTCTTTCTTTCTTTGTTAGTTTGTTCGTTTGTTCGTTTGTTCGTTTGTTCGCTTGTTCGTTGGTTCGATGGTTCGTTGGTTCGTTGGTTCGTTGGTTCGTTGGTTCGTTGGTTCGTTGGTTCGTTGGTTCGTTGCTTCGTTGGTTCGTTGGTTCATTGGTTCGTTGGTTCGTTGGTTCGTTGGTTCGTTGCTTCGTTGGTTCGTTGGTTCGTTTTTTCGTTGGTTCGTTGGTTCGTTGGTTCGTTGGTTCGTTGGTTCGTTGCTTCGTTCGTTCGTTGGTTCATTGGTTTGTTGGTTCGTTGGTTCGTTGGTTCGTTGGTTCGTTGGTTCGTTGGTTCGTTTGTTTCTTTGTTTCTTTCTTTCTTTGTTAGTTTGTTCGTTTGTTCGTTTGTTCGTTTGTTCGCTTGTTCGTTGGTTCGATGGTTCGTTGGTTCGTTGGTTCGTTGGTTCGTTGGTTCGTTGGTTCGTTGGTTCGTTGGTTCGTTGGTTCGTTGGTTCGTTGGTTCATTGGTTCGTTGGTTCGTTGGTTCGTTTGTTCGTTTGTTCGCTTGTTCGTTTGTTCGTTGGTTCGTTGGTTCGTTGGTTCGTTGGTTCGTTGGTTCGTTGGTTCGTTGGTTCGTTGGTTCGTTGGTTCGTT
>NW_027488107.1:0-10219 GCF_050908995.1 Andrena cerasifolii | reverse complement strand
TTAAATTAAAAAAGAAATAAAGAAAATTTTTTTTAAAATTTGAAAAATATAAAAAAAATTAAAAAAAATTTTAAAATTAAATAAAAATTTCAAAATATTTTTTAAAAAAATTGAAAAATTTAAAACAAAAATTATAAGAAAATTAAAAAAAACATTTAAATTTTAAAAAAATTAAAAAAGTAAAATAAAAGAAAAATATAAATTTTAAAAAAAATTTAAAAATTGTTAAAAAATTAAAACAAATTTTTTAAAAAAAATTTTAAAAAAAATTTTTAAAAAAAATTTAAAAATTTAAAAAACATATAAAAAAAGTTAAAAAAATATAAAAAAGTTAAAAATTTTTGTAAAAAATTAAAAAAATAAAAAATTTTAAAAATTTTAAAAAATTTGTAAAAAATTAAAAAAAATTTGTAAAAAATTAAAAAAAAATTTAAAAAAAATAAAAAATTAAAAAAAAAAAACAAAAAAATTAAAAAAAAATTAAGAAAAAAATTTAAAAAACACAAATAATTTTTTTTTAAAAGAAATTGTTAAAAGATTAAAACAAAATTTGAAGAAAAAATTTTTAAATTTTAAAAAACTTTAAAAAGTAATTTTAAAATATTTATAAAATTTATAAAAAAATTTTAAAATTTTTTTTTTAAAAATTCAAAAAAAAATTATAAGTAAATTAAAAAAAATTAAAAATTAAAAAAAAATAAAAAAAATTTTAAATTTTAACAAAATTAAAAAAATTAAATAAAAATTTAAAAAAAATTAAAAAAGTAGAATAAAAGAAAAATAAAAAATTAAAAAAAATTTTTTAAAAAAAATTTAAAAATTTTCGAAAAAATTTAAAAAAATTAAAAAAAAATAAAGAAGTTAACTAAAAATTTAAAAAAAATTAAATAAAAATATAAAAAAAATTTAAAAAAAAATTTTAAAAATTTTCAAAAAATGTAAAAAAAAATTTCAAAAAAATTTTGAAAAATTAAAAAAAATATAAAAAGTTAAATAAACATTAAAAAAAAATTTTAAAAATTAAAAAAAAAAAATTTTAAATTTTCAAAATATTTAAAAAAATTAAGAAAAATTTTTTTTTAAATTTTCAAAAATTAAATAAAAATTTTAAAAAAAATTGAGAAAAAAATTAAAATTTTTTTTCAAACTTTTAAAAAAAATTGTTAAAAAATGAAAACAAAATATATTTTTAAATTTTCCAAAAAAATTTTAAAAATTTTCAAAAAATTTTAAAAATTTTTTTTAAAAAAAATTTTAAAAAAATTTCAAAAAAATTTTAAAAAATTAAAAAAATTAAAAAAAAAATTTTTAAATTTTCAAAAAAAAATTTTAAAATTTTCAAAAAATTTTTTTAAAATTTTCAAAAAAATTTTTAAAAATTTTCAAAAAATTTGAAAAAAAATTTTAAAAAATTTTAAAAATTTAAAAAAATAATAAAATTATAAGAAAATTAAAAAAAACATTTAAAATTTAACAAAAAATTAAAAAAGTAAAATAAAAGAAAAATAAAAATTAAAAAAAATTAATAAATATGAAAAAATTAAAAAAAAATTTTTAAAAAAATTATCAAAAAAAATTTAAATTTAAAAAAAATTTATAAAAAAAATTAAAAAAATTAAATACAAATTTAAAAAAAATTAAATAAAAAATATAAAAAAATTTCAAAAAAAATTTAAAAAAATTAAAAAAATTAAAAAAATTTTTTTTTAAATTTTCAAAAAAAAATTTTAAAATTTTCAAAAAATTTTTTTAAAATTTTCAAAAAAATTTTTAAAAATTTTCAAAAAATTTGAAAAAAAATTTTAAAAAATTTTAAAAATTTAAAAAAATAATAAAATTATAAGAAAATTAAAAAAAAACATTTAAAATTTAACAAAAAATTAAAAAAGTAAAATAAAAGAAAAATAAAAATTAAAAAAAATTAATAAATATGAAAAAATTAAAAAAAAATTTTTAAAAAATTATCAAAAAAAATTTAAATTTAAAAAAAATTTATAAAAAAAATTAAAAAAATTAAATACAAATTTAAAAAAAATTAAATAAAAAATATAAAAAAATTTCAAAAAAATTTAAAAAAATTAAAAAAATTAAAAAAATTTTTTTTTAAATTTTCAAAAAAAAATTTTAAAATTTTAAAAAAATTTTTTAAAAATTTTCAAAAAAATTTTTAAAAATTTTCAAAAAAATTTTTAAAAATTTTCAAAAAATTTAAAAAAAAATTTTAAAAAAATTTAAAAATTTAAAAAAATAAAAAAATTATAAGAAAATTAAAAAAAAACATTTAAAATTTAACAAAAAATTAAAAAAGTAAAATAAAAGAAAAATAAAAATTAAAAAAAATTAAAAAATATGAAAAAATTAAAAAAAAATTTTTAAAAAATTATCAAAAAAAATTTAAATTTAAAAAAAATTTATAAAAAAAATTAAAAAAATTAAATACAAATTTAAAAAAAATTAAAATAAAAAAATTTTAAAAATAAAAAAAAAATTTAAATAAAAAAATATACAACAATTTAAAAGAAAAATATAAATTTTAAAAAAAATTAAAAAATTTTTTAAATTTTTTTAAAAAATTAAGAATTTTTAAAATAATTTGAAATTTTTTTTTAAATAATTTGAAAAAAAATTTTAAATTTTTTAAAAAATTAAAAAAAAATAATTTTTTTTTAATTTTAAAGAATTAAATAAAAATTTTTAAAAAAAATTGAGAAAAAAATTAAATTTTTTTTTCAAACTTTTAAAAAAAATTGTTAAAAAATTAAAACAAAATATATTTTTAAATTTTCAAAAAAATTTTTAAAATTTTCAAAAAATTTTCAAAATTTTTTTAAAAAAAAATTTCAAAAAAATTTCAACAAATTTTAAATAATTAAAAAAAATATAAAAAGTTAAATAAAAATTTAAAAAAAAATTAAAAAAATTAAAAAAATTTTTTTTTTAAATTTTCAAAAAAAAATTTTAAAATTTTCAAAAAAATTTTTAAAAATTTTCAAAAAAATTTAAAAAAAATTAAAAAAAATTTAAAAATTTAAAAAAATAAAAAAATTATAAGAAAATTTAAAAAAACCCATTTAAAATTTAACAAAATTAAAAAAGTAAAATAAAAGAAAAATAAAAATTTAAAAAAAAATAAAAATTGTTAAAAAATTAAAACAAATTTTTTAAAAAAAATAAAAAAAAATTAAAGTAAAAAAATTTTTAAAATATAAAAAAAATTAAAATAAAAAAAATATACAAAAATTTAAAAGAAAAATAAAAGAAATTAAAAAAAAATAAACAAATAAAAATTAAAAAAAATAATAATTTAAAACAAAAATAAATAAATTTTTTTTAAAATTAAAATAAAATAAAAAATAAAGAAAATTTTTTTTAAATTTAAAAAATATAAAAAAATTAAAAAAAATTGTAAAAAATTAAAAAAAAAATAAAAAAAAATTAAATTTTAAAAAAAGTCAAGATATTAAATAAAAATTTAAAAAAAAAATAAAAAAATATAAAAAAATTAAAAAAAATTTTTTTTAATTTTTCAAAAAATTTTTAAAAAATTTTCAAAAAATTTTTAAATTTAAAAAAAATTATTAAAAAATGTAAAAAATTAAACAAAAATTAAACAAAAATTAAATAAAAAATATAAAAAAATTAAAAAAATTTTTTTTTTAATTTTCAAAATATTTAAAAAAATTAAAAAAAAAATTTTTTAAATTTTCAAAAAATTTTTTTTAAATTTTCAAAAAATTTTTAAAAAATTTTCAAAAAATTTCCAAAATTTTTTTTAAAAAAAATTAAAAAAATTTTTTAAATATACAAAAATTTTAAAAAAATTTTTAAAAAATTTAAAAAAATTTTCAAAAAATTTTTTAAAAATTTTCAAATTTTTTTTTAAAAATATTAAAAAAAATTAAAATAAAAAAATTTTAAAAATAAAAAAAAAATTTAAATAAAAAAATATACAACAATTTAAAAGAAAAATATAAATTTAAAAAAAAATTTAAAAATTTTTTAAATTTTTCTAAAAAAATTAAGAATTTTTTAAATAATTTGAAAAAATTTTTTTAAATAATTTGAAAAAAAATTTTAAATTTTTTAAAAAATTAAGAAAAAAGAAATTTTTTTTAAATTTTAAAAAATTAAATAAAAATTTTTAAAAAAAATTGAGAAAAAAATTAAAATTTTTTTTTCAAACTTTTAAAAAAAATTGTTAAAAAATTAAAACAAAATATATTTTTAAATTTTCAAAAAAAAATTTAAAAATTTTCAAAAAATTTTTTAAAAATTTTCAAAAAAATTTTTAAAACTTTTCAAAAAATTTAAAAAAAAATTTTAAAAAAATTTAAAAATTTAAAAAAATAAAAAAATTATAAGAAAATTAAAAAAAACATTTAAAATTTAACAAGAAATTAAAAAAGTAAAATAAAAGAAAAATAAAAATTAAAAAAATTAAAAAATATGAAAAAATTAAAAAAAAAATTTTAAAAAAATTTCAATTTTTTTTTTAAAAAAATTAAAAAAAAATAAAAAAAAAGTTAAATAAAAATTTTAAAAAAATTACAAAATTGTTAAAAAATTAAAACAATTTTTAAAAAAAAAAATAAAAAAAATAAATTAAAAAATTTTCAAATAATTTGAAAAAAAATTTAAAAATTTTGTAAAAAAAATTGAAAAATTTTAAATATAAAGGAAAATAAAAAAAAAATTTTTAATTTTAGAAAATAAATAAAAATTGAAAAAAAAATTAAATTTTTTTTAAATTTAAAAAATATATACAAATTACAAAATTTTTTTTAAAAAAATTAAAAAAATTTAAAATATAAAAAATTTCTTTTTTAAATAAAAAAATATACAAAAATTTAGAAGAAAAATAAAAAATTTAAAAAAAATAAACAAATAAAAATTAAAAAAAAAATAATTTAAAACAAAAATAAATAATTTTTTTTAAATTAAAAAAGAAATAAAGAAAATTTTTTTTAAAATTTGAAAAATATAAAAAAAATTAAAAAAAATTTTAAAATTAAATAAAAATTTCAAAATATTTTTAAAAAAATTGAAAAATTTAAAACAAAAATTATAAGAAAATTAAAAAAAACATTTAAATTTTAAAAAAATTAAAAAAGTAAAATAAAAGAAAAATATAAATTTTAAAAAAAATTTAAAAATTGTTAAAAAATTAAAACAAATTTTTTAAAAAATATAAAAAATTAAAAAAAATTAAATAAAAATTTTAAAAAAAATTTTAAAAAATTTTAAAAAATTTTTTTAAATATTTTCAAAAAATTTTTAAAAAATTTTCAAAAAAATTTTAAAAAATTTTAAAAATTTAAAAAAAAATTTAAAAAATTTTAAAAATTAACAAAAAATAAAAAATTTATAAGAAAATTAAAAAAACATAAAATTTAAAAAAAAATTAAAAAGTAAAATAAAACAAAAATAAAAATTTAAAAAAAATTAAAAAAGTAAAATAAAAGAAAAATAAAAATTAAAAAGAAATTTAAAAAATTGTTAAAAATTTAAAACAATTTTTTTAAAAAAAATGTTAAAAAAATTTAAAAAAATTAAAACAAATTTTCAAAAAAAAAATTAAAGTAAAAAAATTTTAAAATATAAAAAAAATTAAAATAAAAAAAAATATACAAAAATTTAAAAGAAAAATTAAAGAAATTAAAAAAAATAAACAAATAAAAATTAAAAAAAATAATAATTTAAAACAAAAATAAATAAAATTTTTTTAAAATTAAAATAAAATAAAAAATATAGAATTTTTTTTTAAATTTAAAAAATATAAAAAAAAATTTAAAAAATTTGTAAAAAATTAAAAAAAAATAAAAAAAATTTTAAATTTTAACAAAATTAAAAAAATTAAATAAAAATTTAAAAAAATTAAAAAAGTAGAATAAAAGAAAAATAAAAAATTAAAAAAAATTTTTTAAAAAAAATTTAAAAATTTTCGAAAAAATTTAAAAAAATTAAAAAAAAATAAAGAAGTTAACTAAAAATTTAAAAAAAATTAAATAAAAATATAAAAAAAATTTAAAAAAAAATTTTAAAAATTTTCAAAAAATGTAAAAAAAATTTCAAAAAAATTTTGAAAAATTAAAAAAAATATAAAAAGTTAAATAAACATTAAAAAAAAATTTTAAAAATTAAAAAAAAAAATTTTTAAATTTTCAAAATATTTAAAAAAATTAAGAAAAATTTTTTTTTAAATTTTCAAAAATTAAATAAAAATTTTTAAAAAAAATTGAGAAAAAAATTAAAATTTTTTTTCAAACTTTTAAAAAAAATTGTTAAAAAATGAAAACAAAATATATTTTTAAATTTTCCAAAAAAATTTTAAAAATTTTCAAAAAATTTTAAAAATTTTTTTTAAAAAAAATTTTAAAAAAATTTCAAAAAAATTTTAAAAAATTAAAAAAATTAAAAAAAAAATTTTTTAAATTTTCAAAAAAAAATTTTAAAATTTTCAAAAAATTTTTTTAAAATTTTCAAAAAAATTTTTAAAAATTTTCAAAAAATTTGAAAAAAAATTTTAAAAAATTTTAAAAATTTAAAAAAATAATAAAATTATAAGAAAATTAAAAAAAAACATTTAAAATTTAACAAAAAATTAAAAAAGTAAAATAAAAGAAAAATAAAAATTAAAAAAAATTAAAAAATATGAAAAAATTAAAAAAAAAATTTTTAAAAAATTATCAAAAAAAATTTAAATTTAAAAAAAATTTATAAAAAAAATTAAAAAAATTAAATAAAAATTTAAAAAAAATTAAATAAAAAATATAAAAAATTTTCAAAAAAATTTTAAAAAATTTCAATTTTTTTTTAAAAAATTAAAAAAAAATAAAAAAAAAGTTAAATAAAAATTTTAAAAAAATTACAAAATTGTTAAAAAATTAAAACAATTTTTTAAAAAAAAAATAAAAAAAATAAATTAAAAAATTTTCAAATAATTTGAAAAAAAATTAAAAAATTTTAAATAACTTGAAAAAAATTTAAAAATTTTGTAAAAAAATTGAAAAAATTTTAAATATAAAGGAAAATAAAAAAAATTTAATTTTAGAAAATAAATAAAAATTGAAAAAAAATTAAATTTTTTTTAAATTTAAAAAATTTAAAATATAAAAAATTTCTTTTTTAAATAAAAAAATATACAAAAATTTAGAAGAAAAATAAAAAATTTAAAAAAATAAACAAATAAAAATTAAAAAAAAATAATTTAAAACAAAAATAAATAATTTTTTTTAAATTAAAAAAGAAATAAAGAAAATTTTTTTTAAAATTTGAAAAATATAAAAAAAATTAAAAAAATTTTAAAATTAAATAAAAATTTCAAAATATTTTTTAAAAAATTGAAAAATTTAAAAAAAAAATATAAGAAAATTAAAAAAAACATTTAAATTTTAAAAAAATTAAAAAAGTAAAATAAAAGAAAAATAAAAATTAAAAAAAATTAATAAATATGAAAAAATTAAAAAAAAATTTTTAAAAAATTATCAAAAAAAAATTAAATTTAAAAAAAATTTATAAAAAAAATTAAAAAAATTAAATACAAATTTAAAAAAAATTAAATAAAAAATATAAAAAAATTTCAAAAAAATTTAAAAAAATTAAAAAAATTAAAAAATTTTTTTTTTAAATTTTCAAAAAAAAATTTTAAAGTTTTAAAAAAATTTTTTAAAAATTTTCAAAAAAATTTTTAAAAATTTTCAAAAAATTTAAAAAAAAATTTTAAAAAAATTTAAAAATTTAAAAAAATAAAAAAATTATAAGAAAATTAAAAAAAAACATTTAAAATTTAACAAAAAATTAAAAAAGTAAAATAAAAGAAAAATAAAAATTAAAAAAAATTAAAAAATATGAAAAAATTAAAAAAAATTTTTTAAAAAATTATCAAAAAAAATTTAAATTTAAAAAAAATTTATAAAAAAAATTAAAAAAATTAAATACAAATTTAAAAAAAATTAAAATAAAAAAATTTTAAAAATAAAAAAAAAATTTAAATAAAAAAATATACAACAATTTAAAAGAAAAATATAAATTTTAAAAAAAATTAAAAATTTTTTAAATTTTTTTAAAAAATTAAGAATTTTTAAAATAATTTGAAAATTTTTTTTAAATAATTTGAAAAAAAATTTTAAATTTTTTAAAAAATTAAAAAAAAAATAATTTTTTTTTAATTTTAAAGAATTAAATAAAAATTTTTAAAAAAAATTGAGAAAAAAATTAAATTTTTTTTTTCAAACTTTTAAAAAAAATTGTTAAAAAATTAAAACAAAATATATTTTTAAATTTTCAAAAAAATTTTTAAAATTTTCAAAAAATTTTCAAAATTTTTTTAAAAAAAAATTTCAAAAAAATTTCAACAAATTTTAAATAATTAAAAAAAATATAAAAAGTTAAATAAAAATTAAAAAAAAATTAAAAAAATTAAAAAAAATTTTTTTTTAAATTTTCAAAAAAAATTTAAAAAATTTTCAAAAAATTTTTTAAAAATTTTCAAATTTTTTTTTAAAATATTAAAAAAAATTAAAATAAAAAAATTTTAAAAATAAAAAAAAAATTTAAATAAAAAAATATACAACAATTTAAAAGAAAAATATAAATTTTAATAAAAATTTAAAAATTTTTAAATTTTTTTTAAAAAATTAAGAATTTTTTAAATAATTTGAAAATTTTTTTTTAAATAATTTGAAAAAAAATTTTAAATTTTTTAAAAAATTAAAAAAAAATTTTTTTTTAATTTTAAAGAATTAAATAAAAATTTTAAAAAAAAATTGAGAAAAAAATTAAAAATTTTTTTTCAAACTTTTAAAAAAAATTGTTAAAAAATTAAAACAAAATATATTTTTAAATTTTCAAAAAAATTTTAAAAATTTTCAAAAAATGTTCAAAATTTTCAAAAAATTTTCAAAATTTTTTTAAAAAAAAATTTTAAATAATTAAAAAAAATATAAAAAGTTAAATAAAAATTAAAAAAAAAATTTAAAAAATTAAAAAAAATTTTTTTTAAATTTTCAAAAAAAATTTTTAAAATTTTCAAAAAAATTTTTAAAAATTTTCAAAAAAATTTAAAAAAAATTAAAAAAAAATTAAAAATTTAAAAAAATAAAAAAATTATAAGAAAATTTAAAAAAACCCATTTAAAATTTAACAAAATTAAAAAAGTAAAATAAAAGAAAAATAAAAATTTAAAAAAAAATAAAAATTGTTAAAAAATTAAAACAAATTTTTTAAAAAAAATAAAAAAAAATTAAAGTAAAAAAATTTTTAAAATATAAAAAAAATTAAAATAAAAAAAATATACAAAAATTTAAAAGAAAAATAAAAGAAATTAAAAAAAAATAAACAAATAAAAATTAAAAAAAATAATAATTTAAAACAAAAATAAATAAATTTTTTTTAAAATTAAAATAAAATAAAAAATAAAGAAATTTTTTTTTTAATTTAAAAAATATAAAAAAATTAAAAAAAATTGTAAAAAATTAAAAAAAAAATAAAAAAAATTAAATTTTAAAAAAAGTCAAGATATTAAATAAAAATTTAAAAAAAAAATAAAAAAATATAAAAAAATTAAATAAAATTTTTTTTTAATTTTTCAAAAAATTTTTAAAAAATTTTCAAAAAATTTTTAAATTTAAAAAAAATTATTAAAAAATGTAAAAAATTAAACAAAAATTAAACAAAAATTAAATAAAAAATATAAAAAAATTAAAAAAATTTTTTTTTTAAATTTTCAAAATATTTAAAAAAATTAAAAAAAAATTTTTTTAAATTTTCAAAAAATTTTTTTTAAATTTTCAAAAAATTTTTAAAAAATTTTCAAAAAATTTTCAAAATTTTTTTTAAAAAAATTAAAAAAAATTAAAATAAAAAAATTTAAAAAATGAAAAAAAAATTTAAATAAAAAAAATATACAAAAATTTAAAAGAAAAATAAAAACTCTAAAAAAATTTAAAAATTTTTAAAATGTTTGTAACAAAATTAAAATTTTTTTAAATGTGACGTCCCACTATTTTTCGCGCAGTCGTAATTAGAGTCTTCCCCACAAATAACTCCAAATCTTCGCCAAAATCCCTCGAATTCAAATCTTACCCCTTTTTCCCAACTACCGACCACCTTGACGATATACCTTAGCGGTCCCTATCTCAAGATGATCTACTACGAAATCCCCTTCCCTCTACGCCCTACGAGGCACGATCTCCTCCCTCACCTTCAAAGTCTAAACAAG
>NW_027488106.1:0-10230 GCF_050908995.1 Andrena cerasifolii | reverse complement strand
ACGAGTAAAACTAGTAAAACTAGTAAAACTAGTAAAACTAGTGAAACTAGTGAAACTAGTGAAACTAGTGAAACTAGTGAAACTAGTGAAACTAGTGAAACTAGTGAAACTAGTGAAACTAGTAAAACTAGTAAAACTAGTAAAACTAGTAAAACGAGTAAAACGAGTAAAACGAGTAAAACGAGTAAACGAGTAAAACGAGTAAAACGAGTAAAACGAGTAAAACGAGTAAAACGAGTAAAACGAGTAAAACGAGTAAAACGAGTAAAACGAGTAAAACGAGTAAAAACGAGTAAAACGAGTAAAACGAGTAAAACTAGTAAAACTAGTAAAACTAGTAAAACTAGTAAAACTAGTAAAACGAGTAAAACGAGTAAAACGAGTAAAACGAGTAAAACGAGTAAAACGAGTAAAACGAGTAAAACTAGTAAAACTAGTAAAACTAGTAAAACGAGCAAAACGAGCAAAACGAGCAAAACGAGCAAAACGAGCAAAACGAGCAAAACGAGTAAAACGAGGAAAACGAGTAAAACGAGGAAAACGAGCAAAACGAGCAAAACGAGCAAAACGAGCAAACGAGTAAAACGAGTAAAACGAGTAAAACTAGTAAAACTAGTAAAACGAGTAAAACGAGTAAAACGAGTAAAACGAGTAATACGAGTAATACGAGTAAAACGAGTAAAACGAGTAAAACGAGTAAAACGAGTAAAACGAGTAAAACGAGTAAAACGAGTAAAACGAGTAAAACGAGTAAAACGAGTAAAACGAGTAAAACGAGTAAAACGAGTAAAACGAGTAAAACGAGTAAAACGAGTAAAACGAGTAAAACGAGTAAAACGAGTAAAACGAGTAAAACGAGTAAAACGTGTAAAACGTGTAAAACGAGCAAAACTAGTAAAACTAGTAAAACTAGTAAAACTAGTAAAACTAGTAAAACGAGTAAAACGAGTAAAACGAGTAAAACGAGTAAAACGAGTAAACCGAGTAAACCGAGTAAAACGAGTAAAACGAGTAAAACGAGTAAAACGAGTAAAACGAGTAAAACGAGTAAAACGAGTAAAACGAGTAAAACGAGTAAAACGAGTAAAACGAGTAAAACGAGTAAAACGAGTAAAACGAGTAATACGAGTAAAACGAGTAAAACGAGTAAAACTAGTAAAACTAGTAAAACTAGTAAAACTAGTAAAACGAGTAAAACGAGTAAAACGAGTAAAACGAGTAAAACGAGTAACACGAGTAACACGAGTAAAACGAGTAATACGAGTAAAACGACTAAAACTAGTAAAACTAGTAAAACTAGTAAAACTAGTAAAACGAGCAAAACGAGTAAAACTAGTAAAACGAGTAAAACGAGTAAAACGAGTAAAACGAGTAAAACTAGTAAAACTAGTAAAACTAGTAAAACGAGTAAAACGAGTAAAACGAGTAAAACGAGTAATACGAGTAAAACGAGTAAAACGAGTAAAACGAGTAAAACGAGTAAAACGAGCAAAACTAGTAAAACGAGCAAAACGAGTAAAACTAGTAAAACGAGTAAAACGAGTAAAACGAGTAAAACGAGTAAAACTAGTAAAACTAGTAAAACGAGTAATACGAGTAATACGAGTAAAACGAGTAAAACGAGTAAAACGAGTAAAACGAGTAAAACGAGTAAAACGAGTAAAACGAGTAAAACGAGTAAAACGAGTAAAACGAGTAAAACGAGTAAAACGTGTAAAACGTGTAAAACGAGCAAAACTAGTAAAATTAGTAAAACTAGTAAAACTAGTAAAACTAGTAAAACGAGTAAAACGAGTAAAACGAGTAAAACGAGTAAAACGAGTAAAACGAGTAAAACGAGTAAAACGAGTAAAACGAGTAAAACTAGTAAAACTAGTAAAACTAGTAAAACGAGTAAAACGAGTAAAACGAGTAACACGAGTAACACGAGTAAAACGAGTAATACGAGTAAAACGACTAAAACGACTAAAACTAGTAAAACTAGTAAAACTAGTAAAACTAGTAAAACTAGTAAAACTAGTAAAACTAGTAAAACTAGTAAAACTAGTAAAACGAGTAAAACGAGTAAAACGAGTAAAACGAGTAAAACGAGTAAAACGAGTAAAACGAGTAAAACGAGTAAAACGAGTAAAACGAGTAAAACGAGTAAAACGAGTAAAACGAGTAAAACTAGTAAAACTAGTAAAACGAGTAAAACGAGTAAAACGAGTAAAACGAGTAAAACGAGTAAAACGAGTAAAACGAGTAAAACGAGTAAAACGAGTAAAACGAGTAAAACGAGTAAAACGAGCAAAACTAGTAAAACGAGCAAAACTAGTAAAACGAGCAAAACGAGTAAAACGAGGAAAACGAGGAAAACGAGGAAAACAAGCAAAACGAGCAAAACGAGCAAAACGAGCAAAACGAGCAAAACGAGCAAAACGAGTAAAACGAGCAAAACGAGTAAAACGAGTAAAACGAGTAAAACGAGTAAAACGAGTAAAACGAGTAAAACGAGTAAAACGAGTAAAACGAGTAAAACGATTAAAACGAGTAAAACGAGTAATACGAGTAAAACGAGTAAAACGAGTAAAACTAGTAAAACTAGTAAAACTAGTAAAACTAGTAAAACGAGTAAAACGAGTAAAACGAGTAAAACGAGTAAAACGAGTAAAACGAGTAAAACGAGTAACACGAGTAACACGAGTAAAACGAGTAAAACGACTAAAACTAGTAAAACTAGTAAAACTAGTAAAACTAGTAAAACTAGTAAAACTAGTAAAACTAGTAAAACTAGTAAAACTAGTAAAACTAGTAAAACTAGTAAAACTAGTAAAACTAGTAAAACTAGTAAAACTAGTAAAACTAGTAAAACGATTAAAACGAGTGAAACGAGTAAAACGAGTAAAACGAGTAAAACGAGTAAAACGAGTAAAACGAGTAAAACGAGCAAAACTAGTAAAGCGAGCAAAACTAGTAAAACGAGTAAAACGAGTAAAACGAGTAAAACGAGTAAAACGAGTAAAACGAGTAAAACGAGTAAAACGAGTAAAACGAGTAAAACGAGTAAAACGAGTAAAACGAGTAAAACGAGTAAAACGAGTAAAACGAGCAAAACTAGTAAAACGAGCAAAACGAGTAAAACTAGTAAAACGAGTAAAACGAGTAAAACGAGTAAAACGAGTAAAACTAGTAAAACTAGTAAAACGAGTAAAACGAGTAAAACGAGTAAAACGAGTAATACGAGTAAAACGAGTAAAACGAGTAAAACGAGTAAAACGAGTAAAACGAGTAAAACGAGTAAAACGAGTAAAACGAGTAAAACGAGTAAAACGAGTAAAACGAGTAAAACGAGTAAAACGAGTAAAACGAGTAAAACGAGTAAAACGAGCAAAACTAGTAAAACGAGCAAAACGAGTAAAACTAGTAAAACGAGTAAAACGAGTAAAACGAGTAAAACGAGTAAAACGAGTAAAACGAGTAAAACTAGTAAAACTAGTAAAACGAGTAAAACGAGTAAAACGAGTAAAACGAGTAAAACGAGTAAAACGAGTAATACGAGTAATACGAGTAAAACGAGTAAAACGAGTAAAACGAGTAAAACGAGTAAAACGAGTAAAACGAGTAAAACGAGTAAAACGAGTAAAACGAGTAAAACGAGTAAAACGAGTAAAACGAGTAAAACGTGTAAAACGTGTAAAACGAGCAAAACTAGTAAAACTAGTAAAACTAGTAAAACTAGTAAAACGAGTAAAACGAGTAAAACGAGTAAAACGAGTAAAACGAGTAAAACGAGTAAAACGAGTAAAACGAGTAAAACGAGTAAAACGAGTAAAACGAGTAAAACGAGTAAAACGAGTAAAACGAGTAAAACGAGTAAAACGAGTAAAACGAGTAAAACGAGTAAAACGAGTAAAACGAGTAAAACGAGTAAAACGAGTAAACCGAGTAAAACGAGTAAAACGAGTAAAACGAGTAAAACGAGTAAAACGAGTAAATCGAGTAAAACGAGTAAAACGAGTAAAACGAGCAAAACTAGTAAAACGAGCAAAACTAGTAAAACGAGCAAAACGAGTAAAACGAGTAAAACGAGCAAAACGAGGAAAACGAGCAAAACGAGCAAAACGAGCAAAACGAGCAAAACGAGCAAAACGAGCAAAACGAGCAAAACGAGAAAAACGAGCAAAACGAGCAAAACGAGCAAAACGAGCAAAACGAGCAAAACGAGCAAAACGAGTAAAACGAGTAAAACGAGTAAAACGAGTAAAACGAGTAAAACGAGTAAAACGAGTAAAACGAGCAAAACGAGCAAAACGAGAAAAACGAGTAAAACGAGTAAAACGAGTAATACGAGTAATACGAGTAAAACGAGTAAAACGAGTAAAACGAGTAAAACGAGTAAAACGAGTAAAACTAGTAAAACTAGTAAAACTAGTAAAACTAGTAAAACTAGTAAAACTAGTAAAACGAGTAAAACGAGTAAAACGAGTAATTCGAGTAAAACGAGTAAAACGAGTAAAACTAGTAAAACTAGTAAAACTAGTAAAACTAGTGAAACTAGTGAAACTAGTGAAACTAGTGAAACTAGTGAAACTAGTGAAACTAGTGAAACTAGTGAAACTAGTAAAACTAGTAAAACTAGTAAAACTAGTAAAACTAGTAAAACGAGTAAAACGAGTAAAACGAGTAAAACGAGTAAAACGAGTAAAACGAGTAAAACGAGTAAAACGAGTAAAACGAGTAAAACGAGTAAAACGAGTAAAACGAGTAAAACGAGTAAAACGAGTAAAACGAGTAAAACGAGTAAAACGAGTAAAACTAGTAAAACTAGTAAAACTAGTAAAACTAGTAAAACTAGTAAAACGAGTAAAACGAGTAAAACGAGTAAAACGAGTAAAACGAGTAAAACGAGTAAAACGAGTAAAACTAGTAAAACTAGTAAAACTAGTAAAACGAGCAAAACGAGCAAAACGAGCAAAACGAGCAAAACGAGCAAAACGAGCAAAACGAGTAAAACTAGTAAAACGAGTAAAACGAGTAAAACGAGTAAAACGAGCAAAACGAGTAAAACGAGCAAAACGAGTAAAACGAGCAAAACGAGTAAAACGAGCAAAACGAGTAAAACGAGCAAAACGAGTAAAACGAGCAAAACGAGTAAAACGAGCAAAACGAGTAAAACGAGCAAAACGAGTAAAACGAGCAAAACGAGTAAAACGAGTAAAACGAGTAAAACGAGTAAAACGAGTAAAACGAGTAAAACGAGTAAAACGAGTAAAACGAGTAAAACGAGTAAAACGAGTAAAACGAGTAAAACGAGTAAAACGAGCAAAACGAGCAAAACGAGCAAAACGAGCAAAACGAGCAAAACGAGCAAAACGAGCAAAACGAGCAAAACGAGCAAAACGAGCAAAACGAGCAAAACGAGTAAAACGAGTAAAACTAGTAAAACTAGTAAAACTAGTAAAACTAGTAAAACTAGTAAAACGAGTAAAACGAGTAAAACGAGTAAAACGAGTAAAACGAGTAAAACGAGTAAAACGAGTAAAACGAGTAAAACGAGAAAACCGAGTAAAACTAGTAAAACTAGTAAAACGAGTAAAACGAGTAAAACGAGTAAAACGAGTAAAACGAGTAAAACGAGTAAAACGAGTAAAACGAGTAAAACGAGTAAAACGAGTAAAACGAGTAAAACGAGTAAAACGAGTAAAACGAGTAAAACGAGTAAAACGAGTAAAACGAGTAAAACGAGTAAAACGAGTAAAACGAGCAAAACGAGCAAAACTAGTAAAACGAGCAAAACGAGTAAAACGAGCAAAACGAGCAAAACGAGCAAAACGAGCAAAACGAGTAAAACGAGGAAAACGAGTAAAACGAGGAAAACGAGCAAAACGAGCAAAACGAGCAAAACGAGCAAAACGAGTAAAACGAGTAAAACGAGTAAAACTAGTAAAACTAGTAAAACGAGTAAAACGAGTAAAACGAGTAAAACGAGTAATACGAGTAATACGAGTAAAACGAGTAAAACGAGTAAAACGAGTAAAACGAGTAAAACGAGTAAAACGAGTAAAACGAGTAAAACGAGTAAAACGAGTAAAACGAGTAAAACGAGTAAAACGAGTAAAACGAGTAAAACGAGTAAAACGAGTAAAACGAGTAAAACGAGTAAAACGAGTAAAACGAGTAAAACGAGTAAAACGAGTAAAACGTGTAAAACGTGTAAAACGAGCAAAACTAGTAAAACTAGTAAAACTAGTAAAACTAGTAAAACTAGTAAAACGAGTAAAACGAGTAAAACGAGTAAAACGAGTAAAACGAGTAAACCGAGTAAACCGAGTAAAACGAGTAAAACGAGTAAAACGAGTAAAACGAGTAAAACGAGTAAAACGAGTAAAACGAGTAAAACGAGTAAAACGAGTAAAACGAGTAAAACGAGTAAAACGAGTAATACGAGTAAAACGAGTAAAACGAGTAAAACTAGTAAAACTAGTAAAACTAGTAAAACTAGTAAAACGAGTAAAACGAGTAAAACGAGTAAAACGAGTAAAACGAGTAACACGAGTAACACGAGTAAAACGAGTAATACGAGTAAAACGACTAAAACTAGTAAAACTAGTAAAACTAGTAAAACTAGTAAAACGAGCAAAACGAGTAAAACTAGTAAAACGAGTAAAACGAGTAAAACGAGTAAAACGAGTAAAACTAGTAAAACTAGTAAAACGAGTAAAACGAGTAAAACGAGTAAAACGAGTAAAACGAGTAATACGAGTAAAACGAGTAAAACGAGTAAAACGAGTAAAACGAGTAAAACGAGCAAAACTAGTAAAACGAGCAAAACGAGTAAAACTAGTAAAACGAGTAAAACGAGTAAAACGAGTAAAACGAGTAAAACTAGTAAAACTAGTAAAACGAGTAATACGAGTAATACGAGTAAAACGAGTAAAACGAGTAAAACGAGTAAAACGAGTAAAACGAGTAAAACGAGTAAAACGAGTAAAACGAGTAAAACGAGTAAAACGAGTAAAACGAGTAAAACGTGTAAAACGTGTAAAACGAGCAAAACTAGTAAAATTAGTAAAACTAGTAAAACTAGTAAAACTAGTAAAACGAGTAAAACGAGTAAAACGAGTAAAACGAGTAAAACGAGTAAAACGAGTAAAACGAGTAAAACGAGTAAAACGAGTAAAACTAGTAAAACTAGTAAAACTAGTAAAACGAGTAAAACGAGTAAAACGAGTAACACGAGTAACACGAGTAAAACGAGTAATACGAGTAAAACGACTAAAACGACTAAAACTAGTAAAACTAGTAAAACTAGTAAAACTAGTAAAACTAGTAAAACTAGTAAAACTAGTAAAACTAGTAAAACTAGTAAAACGAGTAAAACGAGTAAAACGAGTAAAACGAGTAAAACGAGTAAAACGAGTAAAACGAGTAAAACGAGTAAAACGAGTAAAACGAGTAAAACGAGTAAAACGAGTAAAACTAGTAAAACTAGTAAAACGAGTAAAACGAGTAAAACGAGTAAAACGAGTAAAACGAGTAAAACGAGTAAAACGAGTAAAACGAGTAAAACGAGTAAAACGAGCAAAACTAGTAAAACGAGCAAAACTAGTAAAACGAGCAAAACGAGTAAAACGAGGAAAACGAGGAAAACGAGGAAAACAAGCAAAACGAGCAAAACGAGCAAAACGAGCAAAACGAGCAAAACGAGCAAAACGAGTAAAACGAGCAAAACGAGTAAAACGAGTAAAACGAGTAAAACGAGTAAAACGAGTAAAACGAGTAAAACGAGTAAAACGAGTAAAACGATTAAAACGAGTAAAACGAGTAATACGAGTAAAACGAGTAAAACGAGTAAAACTAGTAAAACTAGTAAAACTAGTAAAACTAGTAAAACGAGTAAAACGAGTAAAACGAGTAAAACGAGTAAAACGAGTAAAACGAGTAAAACGAGTAACACGAGTAACACGAGTAAAACGAGTAAAACGACTAAAACTAGTAAAACTAGTAAAACTAGTAAAACTAGTAAAACTAGTAAAACTAGTAAAACTAGTAAAACTAGTAAAACTAGTAAAACTAGTAAAACTAGTAAAACTAGTAAAGCGAGCAAAACTAGTAAAACGAGTAAAACGAGTAAAACGAGTAAAACGAGTAAAACGAGTAAAACGAGTAAAACGAGTAAAACGAGTAAAACGAGTAAAACGAGTAAAACGAGTAAAACGAGTAAAACGAGTAAAACGAGCAAAACTAGTAAAACGAGCAAAACGAGTAAAACTAGTAAAACGAGTAAAACGAGTAAAACGAGTAAAACGAGTAAAACTAGTAAAACTAGTAAAACGAGTAAAACGAGTAAAACGAGTAAAACGAGTAATACGAGTAAAACGAGTAAAACGAGTAAAACGAGTAAAACGAGTAAAACGAGTAAAACGAGTAAAACGAGTAAAACGAGTAAAACGAGTAAAACGAGTAAAACGAGTAAAACGAGTAAAACGAGTAAAACGAGTAAAACGAGTAAAACGAGCAAAACTAGTAAAACGAGCAAAACGAGTAAAACTAGTAAAACGAGTAAAACGAGTAAAACGAGTAAAACGAGTAAAACGAGTAAAACGAGTAAAACTAGTAAAACTAGTAAAACGAGTAAAACGAGTAAAACGAGTAAAACGAGTAAAACGAGGTAAAACGAGTAATACGAGTAATACGAGTAAAACGAGTAAAACGAGTAAAACGAGTAAAACGAGTAAAACGAGTAAAACGAGTAAAACGAGTAAAACGAGTAAAACGAGTAAAACGAGTAAAACGAGTAAAACGAGTAAAACGTGTAAAACGTGTAAAACGAGCAAAACTAGTAAAACTAGTAAAACTAGTAAAACTAGTAAAACGAGTAAAACGAGTAAAACGAGTAAAACGAGTAAAACGAGTAAAACGAGTAAAACGAGTAAAACGAGTAAAACGAGTAAAACGAGTAAAACGAGTAAAACGAGTAAAACGAGTAAAACGAGTAAAACGAGTAAAACGAGTAAAACGAGTAAAACGAGTAAAACGAGTAAAACGAGTAAAACGAGTAAAACGAGTAAACCGAGTAAAACGAGTAAAACGAGTAAAACGAGTAAAACGAGTAAAACGAGTAAATCGAGTAAAACGAGTAAAACGAGTAAAACGAGCAAAACTAGTAAAACGAGCAAAACTAGTAAAACGAGCAAAACGAGTAAAACGAGTAAAACGAGCAAAACGAGGAAAACGAGCAAAACGAGCAAAACGAGCAAAACGAGCAAAACGAGCAAAACGAGCAAAACGAGCAAAACGAGAAAAACGAGCAAAACGAGCAAAACGAGCAAAACGAGCAAAACGAGCAAAACGAGCAAAACGAGTAAAACGAGTAAAACGAGTAAAACGAGTAAAACGAGTAAAACGAGTAAAACGAGTAAAACGAGCAAAACGAGCAAAACGAGAAAAACGAGTAAAACGAGTAAAACGAGTAATACGAGTAATACGAGTAAAACGAGGTAAAACGAGTAAAACGAGTAAAACGAGTAAAACGAGTAAAACTAGTAAAACTAGTAAAACTAGTAAAACTAGTAAAACTAGTAAAACTAGTAAAACTAGTAAAACTAGTAAAACTAGTAAAACTAGTAAAACTAGTAAAACTAGTAAAACGAGTAAAACGAGTAAAACGAGTAAAACGAGTAAAACGAGTAAAACGAGCAAAACGAGCAAAACGAGCAAAACTAGTAAAACGAGCAAAACGAGTAAAACGAGTAAAACGAGTAAAACGAGTAAAACGAGTAATACGAGTAATACGAGTAATACGAGTAATACGAGTAATACGAGTAAAACGAGTAAAACGAGTAAAACGAGTAAAACGAGTAAAACGAGTAAAACGAGTAAAACGAGTAAAACGAGTAAAACGAGTAAAACGAGTAAAACGAGTAAAACGAGTAAAACGAGTAAAACGAGTAAAACGAGTAAAACGAGTAAAACGAGTAAAACGAGTAAAACGAGTAAAACGTGTAAAACGTGTAAAACGAGCAAAACTAGTAAAACTAGTAAAACTAGTAAAACGAGTAAAACGAGTAAAACGAGTAAAACGAGTAAAACGAGTAAAACGAGTAAAACGAGTAAAACGAGTAAAACGAGTAAAACGAGTAAAACTAGTAAAACTAGTAAAACTAGTAAAACGAGTAAAACGAGTAAAACGAGTAAAACGAGTAAAACGAGTAAAACGAGTAAAACGAGTAATACGAGTAAAACGAC
>NW_027488105.1:0-10230 GCF_050908995.1 Andrena cerasifolii | reverse complement strand
TCGTTTTACTCGTTTTACTCGTTTTACTCGTTTTGCTCGTTTTGCTCGTTTTGCTCGTTTTAGTCGTTTTGCTCGTTTTAGTCGTTTTACTCGTTTTACTCGTTTTACTCGTATTACTCGTTTTACTCGTTTTACTCGTTTTACTCGTTTTACTCGTTTTACTCGTTTTACTCGTTTTACTCGTTTTACTCGTTTTACTCGTTTTACTCGTTTTACTCGTTTTACTCGTTTTACTCGTTTTACTAGTTTTACTAGTTTTACTCGTTTTACTCGTTTTACTCGTTTTACTAGTTTTACTCGTTTTACTCGTTTTACTCGTTTTACTCGTTTTACTCGTTTTACTCGTTTTACTCGTTTTACTCGTTTTACTCGTTTTACTCGTTTTACTCGTTTTACTCGTTTTACTCGTTTTACTCGTTTTACTCGTTTTACTCGTTTTACTCGTTTTACTCGTTTTACTCGTTTTTTCGTTTTACTCGTTTTACTCGTTTTACTCGTTTTACTCGTTTTACTCGTTTTACTCGTTTTACTCGTTTTACTCGTTTTACTCGTTTTACTCGTTTTACTCGTTTTACTCGTTTTACTCGTTTTACTCGTTTTACTCGTTTTACTCGTTTTACTCGTTTTACTCGTTTTACTCGTTTTACTCGTTTTACTCGTTTTACTCGTTTTACTCGTTTTACTCGTTTTACTCGTTTTACTCGTTTTACTCGTTTTACTCGTTTTATTAGTTTTACTAGTTTTACTAGTTTTACTAGTTTTACTCGTTTTACTCGTTTTATTAGTGTTACTAGTTTTACTAGTTTTACTAGTTTTACTCGTTTTACTCGTTTTACTCGTTTTACTCGTTTTACTCGTTTTACTCGTTTTACTCGTTTTACTCGTATTACTCGTTTTACTCGTATTACTCGTTTTACTCGTTTACTCGTTTTACTCGTTTTACTCGTTTTACTAGTTTTACTAGTTTTACTCGTTTTACTCGTTTTACTCGTTTTACTCGTTTTACTCGTTTTACTCGTTTTACTCGTTTTACTCGTTTTACTCGTTTTACTCGTTTTACTCGTTTTACTCGTTTTACTCGTTTTACTCGTTTTACTCGTTTTACTCGTTTTACTCGTTTTACTCGTTTTACTCGTTTTACTCGTTTAACTCGTTTTACTCGTTTTACTCGTTTTACTCGTTTTACTCGTTTTGCTCGTTTTGCTCGTTTTGCTCGTTTTACTCCATTTACTCGTTTTAATAGTTTTGCTCGTTTTACTCGTTTTACTCGTTTTACCAGTTTTGCTCGTTTTGCTCGTTTTACTCGTTTTACTCGTTTTACTCGTTTTGCTCGTTTTGCTCGTTTTGCTCGTTTTAGTCGTTTTGCTCGTTTTAGTCGTTTTACTCGTTTTACTCGTTTTACTCGTATTACTCGTTTTACTCGTTTTACTCGTTTTACTCGTTTTACTCGTTTTACTCGTTTTACTCGTTTTACTCGTTTTACTCGTTTTACTCGTTTACTCGTTTTACTCGTTTTACTCGTTTACTCGTTTTACTCGTTTTACTCGTTTTACTCGTTTTACTAGTTTTACTAGTTTTACTCGTTTTACTCGTTTTACTCGTTTTACTAGTTTTACTCGTTTTACTCGTTTTACTCGTTTTACTCGTTTTACTCGTTTTACTCGTTTTACTCGTTTTACTCGTTTTACTCGTTTTACTCGTTTTACTCGTTTTACTCGTTTTACTCGTTTTACTCGTTTTACTCGTTTTACTCGTTTTACTCGTTTTACTCGTTTTACTCGTTTTACTCGTTTTACTCGTTTTTTCGTTTTACTCGTTTTACTCGTTTTACTCGTTTTACTCGTTTTACTCGTTTTACTCGTTTTACTCGTTTTACTCGTTTTACTCGTTTTACTCGTTTTACTCGTTTTACTCGTTTTACTCGTTTTACTCGTTTTACTCGTTTTACTCGTTTTACTCGTTTTACTCGTTTTACTCGTTTTACTCGTTTTACTCGTTTTACTCGTTTTACTCGTTTTACTCGTTTTACTCGTTTTACTCGTTTTACTCGTTTTACTCGTTTTACTCGTTTTACTCGTTTTACTCGTTTTACTCGTTTTACTCGTTTTACTCGTTTTACTCGTTTTACTCGTTTTACTCGTTTTACTCGTTTTATTAGTGTTACTAGTTTTACTAGTTTTACTAGTTTTACTCGTTTTACTCGTTTTACTCGTTTTACTCGTTTTACTCGTTTTACTCGTTTTACTCGTTTTACTCGTATTACTCGTTTTACTCGTATTACTCGTTTTACTCGTTTTACTCGTTTTACTCGTTTTACTCGTTTTACTAGTTTTACTAGTTTTACTAGTTTTACTAGTTTTACTAGTTTTACTAGTTTTACTAGTTTTACTAGTTTTACTCGTTTTACTCGTTTTACTCGTTTTACTCGTTTTACTCGTTTTACTCGTTTTACTCGTTTTACTCGTTTTACTCGTTTTACTCGTTTTACTCGTTTTACTCGTTTTACTCGTTTTACTCGTTTTACTCGTTTTACTCGTTTTACTCGTTTTACTCGTTTTACTCGTTTTACTCGTTTTACTCGTTTTACTCGTTTTACTCGTTTTACTCGTTTTACTCGTTTTACTCGTTTTACTCGTTTTACTCGTTTAACTCGTTTTACTAGTTTTGCTCGTTTTACTCGTTTTACTCGTTTTGCTCGTTTTGCTCGTTTTGCTCGTTTTACTCCATTTACTCGTTTTAATAGTTTTGCTCGTTTTACTCGTTTTACTCGTTTTACCAGTTTTGCTCGTTTTGCTCGTTTTACTCGTTTTACTCGTTTTACTCGTTTTACTCGTTTTGCTCGTTTTGCTCGTTTTGCTCGTTTTAGTCGTTTTGCTCGTTTTAGTCGTTTTACTCGTTTTACTCGTTTTACTCGTATTACTCGTTTTACTCGTTTTACTCGTTTTACTCGTTTTACTCGTTTTACTCGTTTTACTCGTTTTACTCGTTTTACTCGTTTTACTCGTTTTACTCGTTTTACTCGTTTTACTCGTTTTACTCGTTTTACTCGTTTTACTCGTTTTACTCGTTTTACTCGTTTTACTCGTTTTACTCGTTTTACTCGTTATACTCGTTTTACTCGTTTTACTCGTTTTACTAGTTTTGCTCGTTTTACTCGTTTTACTCGTTTTACTCGTTTTACTAGTTTTACTAGTTTTACTAGTTTTACTAGTTTTACTAGTTTTACTAGTTTTACTAGTTTTACTAGTTTTACTAGTTTTACTAGTTTTACTCGTTTTACTCGTTTTACTCGTTTTACTAGTTTTACTCGTTTTACTCGTTTTACTCGTTTTACTCGTTTTACTCGTTTTACTCGTTTTACTCGTTTTACTCGTTTTACTCGTTTTACTCGTTTTACTCGTTTTACTCGTTTTACTCGTTTTACTCGTTTTACTCGTTTTACTCGTTTTACTCGTTTTACTCGTTTTACTCGTTTTACTCGTTTTACTCGTTTTACTCGTTTTACTCGTTTTACTCGTTTTACTCGTTTTACTCGTTTTACTCGTTTTACTCGTTTTACTCGTTTTACTCGTTTTACTCGTTTTACTCGTTTTACTCGTTTTACTCGTTTTACTCGTTTTACTCGTTTTACTCGTTTTACTCGTTTTACTCGTTTTACTCGTTTTACTCGTTTTACTCGTTTTGCTCGTTTTGCTCGTTTTGCTCGTTTTGCTCGTTTTAGTCGTTTTGCTCGTTTTAGTCGTTTTACTCGTTTTACTCGTATTACTCGTTTTACTCGTTTTACTCGTTTTACTCGTTTACTCGTTTTACTCGTTTTACTCGTTTTACTCGTTTTACTCGTTTTACTCGTTTTACTCGTTTTACTCGTTTTACTCGTTTTACTCGTTTTACTCGTTTTACTCGTTTTACTCGTTTTACTCGTTTTACTCGTTTTACTCGTTTTACTCGTTTTACTCGTTTTACTCGTTTTACTCGTTTTACTCGTTTTGCTCGTTTTACTCGTTTTGCTCGTTTTACTCGTTTTACTCGTTTACTAGTTTTACTAGTTTTACTAGTTTTACTAGTTTTACTAGTTTTACTAGTTTTACTAGTTTTACTAGTTTTACTCGTTTTACTCGTTTTACTCGTTTTACTAGTTTTACTCGTTTTACTCGTTTTACTCGTTTTACTCGTTTTACTCGTTTTACTCGTTTTACTCGTTTTACTCGTTTTACTCGTTTTACTCGTTTTACTCGTTTTACTCGTTTTACTCGTTTTACTCGTTTTACTCGTTTTACTCGTTTTACTCGTTTTACTCGTTTTACTCGTTTTACTCGTTTTACTCGTTTTACTCGTTTTACTCGTTTTACTCGTTTTACTCGTTTTACTCGTTTTACTCGTTTTACTCGTTTTACTCGTTTTACTCGTTTTACTCGTTTTACTCGTTTTACTCGTTTTACTCGTTTTACTCGTTTTACTCGTTTTACTCGTTTTACTCGTTTTACTCGTTTTACTCGTTTTACTCGTTTTACTCGTTTTACTCGTTTTACTCGTTTTACTCGTTTTACTCGTTTTACTCGTTTTACTCGTTTTACTCGTTTTACTCGTTTTACTCGTTTTACTCGTTTTACTCGTTTTACTCGTTTTACTCGTTTTACTCGTTTTACTCGTTTTACTCGTTTTACTCGTTTTACTCGTTTTACTCGTTTTACTCGTTTTACTCGTTTTACTCGTTTTACTCGTTTTACTCGTTTTACTCGTTTTACTCGTTTTACTCGTTTTACTCGTTTTACTCGTTTTACTCGCTTTACTCGTTTTACTCGCTTTACTCGTTTTACTCGTTTTACTCGTTTTACTCGTTTTACTCGTTTTACTCGTTTTACTCGTTTTACTCGTTTTACTCGTTTTACTCGTTTTACTCGTTTTACTCGTTTTACTCGTTTTACTCGTTTTACTCGTTTTACTCGTTTTATTAGTGTTACTAGTTTTACTAGTTTTACTAGTTTTACTAGTTTTACTAGTTTTACTCGTTTTACTCGTTTTACTCGTTTTACTCGTTTTACTCGTTTTACTCGTATTACTCGTTTTACTCGTTTTACTCGTTTTACTCGTTTTACTAGTTTTACTCGTTTTACTCGTTTTATTAGTGTTACTAGTTTTACTAGTTTTACTAGTTTTACTCGTTTTACTCGTTTTACTCGTTTTACTCGTTTTACTAGTTTTACTAGATTTACTCGTTTTGCTCGATTTACTCGTTTTACTCGTTTTTCTCGTTTTACTCGTTTTACTCGTTTTACTCGTTTTACTCGTTTTACTCGTTTTACTCGTTTTACTCGTTTTACTCGTTTTACTCGTTTTACTCGTTTTACTCGTTTTACTCGTTTTACTCGTTTTACTCGTTTTACTCGTTTTACTCGTTTTACTCGTTTAACTCGTTTTACTAGTTTTGCTCGTTTTACTCGTTTTACTCGTTTTGCTCGTTTTGCTCGTTTTACTCGATTTACTCGTTTTAATAGTTTTGCTCGTTTTACTCGTTTTACTCGTTTTACCAGTTTTGCTCGTTTTGCTCGTTTTACTCGTTTTACTCGTTTTACTCGTTTTACTCGTTTTACTCGTTTTGCTCGTTTTGCTCGTTTTGCTCGTTTTAGTCGTTTTGCTCGTTTTAGTCGTTTTACTCGTTTTACTCGTTTTACTCGTTTTACTCGTTTTACTCGTTTTACTCGTTTTACTCGTTTTACTCGTTTTACTCGTTTTACTCGTTTTACTCGTTTTACTCGTTTTACTCGTTTTACTCGTTTTACTCGTTTTACTCGTTTTACTCGTTTTACTCGTTTTACTCGTTTTACTCGTTTTACTAGTTTTACTAGTTTTACTAGTTTTGCTCGTTTTACTCGTTTTACTCGTTTTACTCGTTTTACTCGTTTTACTCGTTTTACTAGTTTTGCTCGTTTTACTCGTTTTACTCGTTTTACTCGTTTTACTAGTTTTACTAGTTTTACTAGTTTTACTAGTTTTACAAGTTTTACTAGTTTTACTAGTTTTACTAGTTTTACTAGTTTTACTCGTTTTACTCGTTTTACTCGTTTTACTAGTTTTACTCGTTTTACTCGTTTTACTCGTTTTACTCGTTTTACTCGTTTTACTCGTTTTACTCGTTTTACTCGTTTTACTCGTTTTACTCGTTTTACTCGTTTTACTAGATTTACTCGTTTTGCTCGATTTACTCGTTTTACTCGTTTTTCCCGTTTTACTCGTTTTACTCGTTTTACTCGTTTTACTCGTTTTACTCGTTTTACTCGTTTTACTCGTTTTACTCGTTTTACTCGTTTTACTCGTTTTACTCGTTTTACTCGTTTTACTCGTTTTACGCGTTTTACTCGTTTTACTCGTTTAACTCGTTTTACTAGTTTTGCTCGTTTTACTCTTTTACTCGTTTTGCTCGTTTTGCTCGTTTTGCTCGTTTTGCTCGTTTTGCTCGTTTTACTCGATTTACTCGTTTTAATAGTTTTGCTCGTTTTACTCGTTTTACTCGTTTTACCAGTTTTACTCGTTTTACTCGTTTTACTCGTTTTACTCGTTTTACTCGTTTTACTCGTTTTACTCGTTTTACTCGTTTTACTCGTTTTACTCGTTTAACTCGTTTTACTAGTTTTGCTCGTTTTACTCGTTTTACTCGTTTTGCTCGTTTTGCTCGTTTTGCTCGTTTTGCTCGTTTTGCTCGTTTTACTCGATTTACTCGTTTTAATAGTTTTGCTCGTTTTACTCGTTTTACTCGTTTTACCAGTTTTGCTCGTTTTGCTCGTTTTACTCGTTTTACTCGTTTTACTCGTTTTACTCGTTTTACTCGTTTTGCTCGTTTTGCTCGTTTTAGTCGTTTTGCTCGTTTTAGTCGTTTTACTCGTTTTACTCGTTTTACTCGTTTTACTCGTTTTACTCGTTTTACTCGTTTTACTCGTTTTACTCGTTTTACTCGTTTTACTCGTTTTACTCGTTTTACTCGTTTTACTCGTTTTACTCGTTTTACTCGTTTTACTCGTTTTACTCGTTTTACTCGTTTTACTCGTTTTACTCGTTTTACTCGTTTTACTCGTTTTACTCGTTTTACTCGTTTTACTCGTTTTACTCGTTTTACTCGTTTTACTCGTTTTACTCGTTTTACTCGTTTTACTCGTTTTACTCGTTTTACTCGTTTTACTCGTTTTACTCGTTTTTTCGTTTTACTCGTTTTACTCGTTTTACTCGTTTTACTCGTTTTACTCGTTTTACTCGTTTTACTCGTTTTACTCGTTTTACTCGTTTTACTCGTTTTACTCGTTTTACTCGTTTTACTCGTTTTACTCGTTTTACTCGTTTTACTCGTTTTACTCGTTTTACTCGTTTTACTCGTTTTACTCGTTTTACTCGTTTTACTCGTTTTACTCGTTTTACTCGTTTTACTCGTTTTACTCGTTTTACTCGTTTTATTAGTTTTACTAGTTTTACTAGTTTTACTAGTTTTACTCGTTTTACTCGTTTTACTCGTTTTACTCGTTTTACTCGTTTTACTCGTTTTACTCGTATTACTCGTTTTACTCGTTTTACTCGTTTTACTCGTTTTACTAGTTTTACTAGTTTTACTAGTTTTACTAGTTTTACTAGTTTTACTCGTTTTACTCGTTTTACTCGTTTTACTCGTTTTACTAGTTTTACTAGATTTACTCGTTTTGCTCGTTTTACTCGTTTTTTCGTTTTACTCGTTTTACTCGTTTTACTCGTTTTACTCGTTTTACTCGTTTAACTCGTTTTACTAGTTTTGCTCGTTTTACTCGTTTTACTCGTTTTACTCGTTTTGCTCGTTTTGCTCGTTTTGCTCGTTTTGCTCGTTTTACTCGATTTACTCGTTTTAATAGTTTTGCTCGTTTTACTCGTTTTACTCGTTTTACCAGTTTTGCTCGTTTTGCTCGTTTTACTCGTTTTACTCGTTTTACTCGTTTTACTCGTTTTACTCGTTTTGCTCGTTTTGCTCGTTTTGCTCGTTTTAGTCGTTTTGCTCGTTTTAGTCGTTTTACTCGTTTTACTCGTTTTACTCGTATTACTCGTTTTACTCGTTTTACTCGTTTTACTCGTTTTACTCGTTTTACTCGTTTTACTCGTTTTACTCGTTTTACTCGTTTTACTCGTTTTACTCGTTTTACTCGTTTTACTCGTTTTACTCGTTTTACTCGTTTTACTCGTTTTACTCGTTTTACTAGTTTTGCTCGTTTTACTCGTTTTACTCGTTTTACTCGTTTTACTAGTTTTACTAGTTTTACTCGTTTTACTCGTTTTACTCGTTTTACGCGTTTTACTCGTTTTACTCGTTTTGCTCGTTTTACTCGTTTTACTAGTTTTACTAGTTTTACTAGTTTTACTAGTTTTACTAGTTTTACTAGTTTTACTAGTTTTACTCGTTTTACTCGTTTTACTCGTTTTACTCGTTTTACTCGTTTTACTAGTTTTACTAGATTTACTCGTTTTGCTCGATTTACTCGTTTTACTCGTTTTTCTCGTTTTACTCGTTTTACTCGTTTTACTCGTTTTACTCGTTTTACTCGTTTTACTCGTTTTACTCGTTTTACTCGTTTTACTCGTTTTACTCGTTTTACTCGTTTTACTCGTTTTACTCGTTTTACTCGTTTTACTCGTTTTACTCGTTTTACTCGTTTTACTCGTTTTACTCGTTTTACTCGTTTTACTCGTTTAACTCGTTTTACTAGTTTTGCTCGTTTTGCTCGTTTTACTCGTTTTGCTCGTTTTGCTCGTTTTGCTCGTTTTGCTCGTTTTACTCGATTTACTCGTTTTAATAGTTTTGCTCGTTTTACTCGTTTTGCTCGTTTTGCTCGTTTTGCTCGTTTTGCTCGTTTTAGTCGTTTTGCTCGTTTTAGTCGTTTTACTCGTTTTACTCGTTTTACTCGTATTACTCGTTTTACTCGTTTTACTCGTTTTACTCGTTTTACTCGTTTTACTCGTTTTACTCGTTTTACTCGTTTTACTCGTTTTACTCGTTTTACTCGTTTTACTCGTTTTACTCGTTTTACTCGTTTTACTCGTTTTACTCGTTTTACTCGTTTTACTCGTTTTACTCGTTTTACTCGTTTTACTCGTTTTACTCGTTTTACTCGTTTTACTCGTTTTACTCGTTTTACTCGTTTTACTCGTTTTACTCGTTTTACTAGTTTTACTCGTTTTACTCGTTTTACTCGTTTTACTCGTTTTACTCGTTTTACTCGTTTTACTCGTTTTTTCGTTTTACTCGTTTTACTCGTTTTTTCGTTTTACTCGTTTTACTCGTTTTACTCGTTTTACTCGTTTTACTCGTTTTACTCGTTTTACTCGTTTTACTCGTTTTACTCGTTTTACTCGTTTTACTCGTTTTACTCGTTTTATTAGTTTTACTAGTTTTACTAGTTTTACTAGTTTTACTAGTTTTACTAGTTTTACTAGTTTTACTAGTTTTACTAGTTTTACTAGTTTTACTAGTTTTACTCGTTTTACTCGTTTTACTCGTTTTACTCGTTTTACTCGTTTTACTCGTATTACTCGTTTTACTCGTTTTACTCGTTTTACTCGTTTTACTCGTTTTACTAGTTTTACTAGTTTTACTAGTTTTACTAGTTTTACTAGTTTTACTAGTTTTACTAGTTTTACTCGTTTTACTCGTTTTACTCGTTTTACTCGTTTTACTCGTTTTACTCGTTTTACTCGTTTTACTCGTTTTACTCGTTTTACTCGTTTTACTCGTTTTACTCGTTTTATTAGTTTTACTAGTTTTACTAGTTTTACTAGTTTTACTAGTTTTACTAGTTTTACTAGTTTTACTCGTTTTACTCGTTTTACTCGTTTTACTCGTATTACTCGTATTACTCGTTTTACTCGTTTTACTCGTTTTACTCGTTTTACTAGTTTTACTAGTTTTACTAGTTTTACTAGTTTTACTAGTTTTACTAGTTTTACTAGTTTTACTAGTTTTACTCGTTTTACTCGTTTTACTCGTTTTACTCGTTTTACTCGTTTTACTCGTTTTACTCGTTTTACTCGTTTTACTCGTTTTACTCGTTTTACTCGTTTTACTCGTTTTACTCGTTTTACTCGTTTTACTCGTTTTACTCGTTTTACTCGTTTTACTCGTTTTACTCGTTTTACTCGTATTACTCGTTTTACTCGTTTTACTCGTTTTACTAGTTTTACTAGTTTTACTAGTTTTACTAGTTTTACTAGTTTTACTCGTTTTAC
>NW_027488104.1:2500-10239 GCF_050908995.1 Andrena cerasifolii | reverse complement strand
CGACCGACCGACGGACTGACTGACCGACTGACCGACTGACCGACCGACCGATTGTCCGACTGACCGACCGACTGACCGACTGACCGACTGACCGACTGACCGACTGACAGACGGACCGACCGACCGACCGACCGACCGACCGACGGACTGACTGACCGACTGACCGACTGACCGACTGAACGACTGACCGACTGACAGACCGACCGACCGACCGACCGACCGACCGACCGACCGACCGACTGACCGACCGACCGACCGACCGATCGACCGACCGACCGACCGACCGACCGACCGACCGACCGAACGACCAACTGACCGACTGACCGACTGACCGACGGACCGACTGACCGACGGACCGACCGACTGACCGACCGACCGACCGACAGACCGACCGAACGAACGACCGACCGACCGACCGACCGACCGACCGACCGACCGATTGTCCGACTGACCGACCGACTGACCGACTGAACGACTGACCGACTGACCGACTGACCGACTGACAGACCGACCGAACGACCGACCGACGAACCGATTGTCCGACTGACCGACCGACCGACCGACCGACCGACCGACGGACTGACTGACCAACTGACCGACTGACCGACCAACTGAACGACTGACCGACTGACAGACTGACCGACCGACCGACCATCCGACCGACCGACCGACCGACCGAACGACCGACCGACCGACCGACCGACCGACGGACGGACTGACTGACCGACTGACCGAAAGACCGACCAACTGACCGACTGACCGACTGACCGACGGACCGACTGACCGACTGACCGACCGACCGACCGACCGAACGACCGACCGACCGACCAACTGACCGACTGACCGACTGAACGACTGACCGACCGACCGACCTACCGACCGACCGACCGACCGACCGACTGACCGACTGACCGAACGATTGACCGACCGACCGACCGACCGACCGACCGACTGACCGACCGACCGACCGAACGAACAACTGACCGACTGACCGACTGACCGACGGACCGACTGACCGACGGACCGACCGACTGACCGTCTGACCGACTGACCGACCGACCGACCGACCGAACGACCGACCGACCGACCGACCGACCGACCGACCGATTGTCCGACTGACCGACCGACTGACCGACTGACCGACTGACCGACTGACCAACTGACCGACGGACCGACCGACTGACCGACCGACCGACCGACCGACCGACCGACCGAACGACCGACCGACCGACCAACTGACCGACTGACCGACTGAACGACTGACCGACCGACCGACCGACCGACCGGCCGACCGACCGACGGACCGACCGACCGACCGACGGACTGACTGACCGACGGACCGACCGACTGACCGACCGACCGACCAACCGACCGACCGACCGACCGACGGACTGACCGACCGACCGACCGACCGAACGACCGACCGACCGACTAAACGACTGACCGACCGACTGAACGACCAACCGACCGACCGACGGACTGACTGACCGACTGACCGACTGACCAACTGACCGACTGACCGACCGACGGACTGACTGACCGACTGACCGACCGACCGACCAACCGACCGACCGACCGACCGACGGACTGACTGACCGACTGACCGACTGACCGACCGACCGATTGTCCGACTGACCGACCGACTGACCGACTGACCGACTGACCGACTGACTGACCGACGGACCGACCGACTGACCGACTGACCGACTGACCGACCGACCGACCGACCGACCGACCGACCGAACGACCGACCGACCGACTAAACGACTGACCGACCGACTGAACGACCAACCGACCGACCGACGGACTGACTGACCGACTGACCGACTGACCAACTGACCGACTGACCGACCGACGGACTGACTGACCGACTGACCGACCGACCGACCAACCGACCGACCGACCGACCGACGGACTGACTGACCGACTGACCGACTGACCGACCGACCGATTGTCCGACTGACCGACCGACTGACCGACTGACCGACTGACCGACTGACAGACCGACCGACCGACCGACCGACGGACCGACTGACCGACGGACCGACCGACTGACCGACTGACCGACTGACCGACCGACCGACCGACCGACCGACCGACCGACCGAACGACCGACCGACCGACTAAACGACTGACCGACCGACTGAACGACCAACCGACCGACCGACGGACTGACTGACCGACTGACCGACTGACCAACTGACCGACTGACCGACTGACCGACTGACAGACCGACCGACCGACCGACCGACCGACCGACGGACGGACTGACTGACCGACTGACCGAAAGACCGACCAACTGACCGACTGACCGACCGACCGACCGACCGACCGACCGAACGACCGACCGACCGACCGACCGATTGTCCGACTGACTGACCGACTGACAGACTGACCGACGGACCGACTGACCGACTGACCGACGGACCGACCGACTGACCGACTGACCGACTGACCGACCGACCGACCGACCGAACGACCGACCGACCGACCAACTGACCGACTGACCGACTGAACGACTGACCGACCGACTGACCGACCAACCGACCGACCGACCGACTGACCGACCGACCGACCGACCGACCGACCGACCGACCGGCCGACCGACCGACGGACCGACCGACCGACCGACGGACTGACTGACCGACGGACCGACCGACTGACCGACTGACCGACTGACCGACCGACCGACCGACCGACCGACCGACCGACCGACCGAACGACCGACCGACCGACTAAACGACTGACCGACCGACTGAACGACCAACCGACCGACCGACGGACTGACTGACCGACTGACCGACTGACCAACTGACCGACTGACCGACCGACGGACTGACTGACCGACTGACCGACCGACCGACCAACCGACCGACCGACCGACCGACGGACTGACTGACCGACTGACCGACTGACCGACCGACCGATTGTCCGACTGACCGACCGACTGACCGACTGACCGACTGACCGACTGACCGACTGACAGACCGACCGACCGACCGACCGACGGACCGACTGACCGACGGACCGACCGACTGACCGACTGACCGACTGACCGACCGACCGACCGACCGACCGACCGACCGAACGACCGACCGACCGACTAAACGACTGACCGACCGACTGAACGACCAACCGACCGACCGACGGACTGACTGACCGACTGACCGACTGACCAACTGACCGACTGACCGACTGACCGACTGACAGACCGACCGACCGACCGACCGACCGACCGACCGACCGACTGACCGACCGACCGACCGAACGAACAACTGACCGACTGACCGACTGACCGACGGACCGACTGACCGACGGACCGACCGACTGACCGACTGACCGACTGACCGACCGACCGACCGACCGACCGAACGACCGACCGACCGACCAACTGACCGACTGACCGACTGAACGACTGACCGACCGACTGACCGACCAACCGACCGACCGACCGACCGACCGACTGACCGACCGACCGACCGACCGACCGACCGGCCGACCGACCGACGGACCGACCGACCGACCGACCGACCGACCGATTGTCCGACTGACCGACCGACTGACCGACTGACCGACTGACCGACTGACCAACTGACCGACTGACCGACTGACCGACGGACCGACTGACCGACGGACCGACCGACTGACCGACTCACCGACTGACCGACCGACCGACCGACCGACCGACGGACTGACTGACCGACTGACCGACCGACCGACCGACCAACCGACCGACCGACCGACCGACGGACTGACTGACCGACTGACCGACTGACCGACCGACCGATTGTCCGACTGACCGACCGACTGACCGACTGACCGACTGACCGACTGACCGACTGACAGACCGACCGACCGACCGACCGACCGACCGACCGACCGACCGACCGACTGACCGACTGACCGACTGACCGACTGAACGACTGACCGACTGACAGACCGACCGACCGACCGACCGACCGACCGACCGACCGAACGACCGACTGACCGACCGACCGACCGACCGATCGACCGACCGACCGACCGACCGACCGACCGACCGACCGAACGACCGACTGACCGACTGACCGACCGACCGACCGACCGACCGACCGACCGAACGACCGACCGACCGACCAACTGACCGACTGACCGACTAAACGACTGACCGACCGACTGAACGACCAACCGACCGACCGACGGACTGACTGACCGACTGACCGACTGACCGACCGACCGATTGTCCGACTGACCGACTGACCGACTGACCGACTGACAGACCGACCGACCGACCGACCGACGGACCGATTGTCCGACTGACCGACCGACCGACCGACCGACCGACCGACGGACTGACTGACCGACTGACCGATTGACCGACCAACTGAACGACTGACCGACTGACAGACTGACCGACCGACCGACCATCCGACCGACCGACCGACCGACCGAACGACCGACCGACCGACCGACCGACGAACGGACTGACTGACCGACTGACCGAAAGACCGACCAACTGACCGACTGACCGACTGACCGAGGGACCGACTGACCGACGGACCGACCGACTGACCGACTGACCGACTGACCGACCGACCGACCGACCGACCGACGGACTGACTGACCGACTGACCGACCGACCGACCAACCGACCGATTGTCCGACTGACCGACCGACTGACCGACTGACCGACTGACCGACTGACCGACTGACAGACCGACCGACCGACCGACCGACCGACCGACCGACCGACCGACCGATTGTCCGACTGACTGACCGACTGACAGACTGACCGACGGACCGACTGACCGACGGACCGACCGACTGACCGACTGACCGACTGACCGACCGACCGACCGACCGAACGACCGACCGACCGACCAACTGACCGACTGACCGACTGAACGACTGACCGACTGAACGACTGACCGACCGACCGACCGACCGACCGACCGAGCGACCGACCGTCCGACCGTCCGACCGACCGAACGACCGACCGAACGAACGACCGACCGACCGACCGACCGACCGACCGACCGACCGACGGACTGACTGACCGACTGACCGAACAACTGATCGACTGACCGACGGACCGACCGACCGACCGACCGACCGACCGACCGAACGACCGACCGACCGACCGACCGACCGACCGACCGACCGATTGTCCGACTGACCGACCGACTGACCGACTGACCGACTGACCGACTGACCGACTGACAGACCGACCGACCGACCGACCGACCGACCGACCGACCGACTGACCGACCGACCATCCGACCGACCGACCGACCGACCGAACGACCGACCGACCGACCGACCGACGGACGGACTGACTGACCGACTGACCGAAAGACCGACCAACTGACCGACTGAACGACTGACCGACGGACCGACTGACCGACGGACCGACCGACTGACCGATTGACCGACTGACCGACCGACCGACCGACCGAACGACCGACCGATCGACCAACTGACCGACTGACCGACTGACCGACCGACCGACCGACCGAACGACCGACCGACCGACCAACTGACCGACTGACCGACTGAACGACTGACCGACCGACTGACCGACCAACCGACCGACCGACCGACTGACCGACCGACCGACCGACCGACCGACCGACCGACCGGCCGACCGACCGACGGACCGACCGACCGACCGACGGACTGACTGACCGACGGACCGACCGACTGACCGACTGACCGACTGACCGACCGACCGACCGACCGACCGACCGACCGAACGACCGACCGACCGACTAAACGACTGACCGACCGACTGAACGACCAACCGACCGACCGACGGACTGACTGACCGACTGACCGACTGACCAACTGACCGACTGACCGACCGACGGACTGACTGACCGACTGACCGACCGACCGACCAACCGACCGACCGACCGACCGACGGACTGACTGACCGACTGACCGACTGACCGACCGACCGATTGTCCGACTGACCGACCGACTGACCGACTGACCGACTGACCGACTGACCGACTGACAGACCGACCGACCGACCGACCGACGGACCGACTGACCGACGGACCGACCGACTGACCGACTGACCGACTGACCGACCGACCGACCGACCGACCGACCGACCGAACGACCGACCGACCGACTAAACGACTGACCGACCGACTGAACGACCAACCGACCGACCGACGGACTGACTGACCGACTGACCGACTGACCAACTGACCGACTGACCGACTGACCGACTGACCGACTGACAGACCGACCGACCGACCGACCGACCGACCGACCGACCGACTGACCGACCGACCGACCGAACGAACAACTGACCGACTGACCGACTGACCGACGGACCGACTGACCGACGGACCGACCGACTGACCGACTGACCGACTGACCGACCGACCGACCGACCGAACGACCGACCGACCGACCAACTGACCGACTGACCGACTGAACGACTGACCGACCGACTGACCGACCAACCGACCGACCGACCGACCGACCGACTGACCGACCGACCGACCGACCGACCGACCGACCGACCGGCCGACCGACCGACGGACCGACCGACCGACCGACCGACCGACCGATTGTCCGACTGACCGACCGACTGACCGACTGACCGACTGACCGACTGACCAACTGACCGACTGACCGACTGACCGACGGACCGACTGACCGACGGACCGACCGACTGACCGACTGACCGACTGACCGACCGACCGACCGACCGACCGACCGACCGACCAACCGACCGACCGACCGACCGACGGACTGACTGACCGACTGACCGACTGACCGACCGACCGATTGTCCGACTGACCGACCGACTGACCGACCGACCGACGGACTGACTGACCGACTGACCGACCGACCGACCAACCGACCGACCGACCGACCGACGGACTGACTGACCGACTGACCGACTGACCGACCGACCGATTGTCCGACTGACCGACCGACTGACCGACTGACCGACTGACCGACTGACCGACTGACAGACGGACCGACCGACCGACCGACCGACCGACCGACGGACTGACTGACCGACTGACCGACTGACCGACTGAACGACTGACCGACTGACAGACCGACCGACCGACCGACCGACCGACCGACCGACCGACCGACTGACCGACCGACCGACCGACCGATCGACCGACCGACCGACCGACCGACCGACCGACCGACCGAACGACCAACTGACCGACTGACCGACTGACCGACGGACCGACTGACCGACGGACCGACCGACTGACCGACCGACCGACCGACAGACCGACCGAACGAACGACCGACCGACCGACCGACCGACCGACCGACCGACCGATTGTCCGACTGACCGACCGACTGACCGACTGAACGACTGACCGACTGACCGACTGACCGACTGACAGACCGACCGAACGACCGACCGACGAACCGATTGTCCGACTGACCGACCGACCGACCGACCGACCGACCGACGGACTGACTGACCAACTGACCGACTGACCGACCAACTGAACGACTGACCGACTGACAGACTGACCGACCGACCGACCATCCGACCGACCGACCGACCGACCGACGACCGACCGACCGACCGACCGACCGACGGACGGACTGACTGACCGACTGACCGAAAGACCGACCAACTGACCGACTGACCGACTGACCGACGGACCGACTGACCGACTGACCGACCGACCGACCGACCGAACGACCGACCGACCGACCAACTGACCGACTGACCGACTGAACGACTGACCGACCGACCGACCTAC
>NW_027488103.1:0-10269 GCF_050908995.1 Andrena cerasifolii | reverse complement strand
AACGAGTAAAACGAGTAAAACGAGTAAAACGAGTAAAACGCGTAAAACGAGTAAAACGAGTAAAACGAGTAAAACGAGTAAAACGAGTAAAACGAGTAAAACGAGTAAAACGCGTAAAACGAGTAAAACGAGTAAAACGAGCAAAACGAGTAAAACGAGCAAAACGAGCAAAACGAGTAAAACGAGTAAAACGAGTAAAACGAGTAAAACGAGTAAAACGAGTAAAACGAGTAAAACGAGTAAAACGAGTAAAACGAGTAAAACGAGTAAAACGATTAAAACGAGTAAAACGAGTAAAACGAGTAAAACGAGTAAAACGAGTAAAACGCGTAAAACGAGCAAAACGAGTAAAACGAGCAAAACGAGTAAAACGAGCAAAACGAGTAAAACGAGTAAAACGAGTAAAACGAGTAAAACGAGTAAAACTAGTAAAACGAGTAAAACGAGTAAAACGAGTAAAACGAGTAAAACGAGTAAATCGAGTAAAACGAGCAAAACGAGCAAAACGAGCAAAACGAGTAAAACGAGTAAAACGAGTAAAACGAGTAAAACGAGTAAAACGAGTAAATCGAGTAAAACGAGTAAATCGAGTAAAACGAGTAAAACGAACAAAACGAGAAAAACGAGTAAAACGAGTAAAACGAGTAAAACGAGTAAAACGAGTAAAACGAGTAAAACGAGTAAAACGAGTGAAACGAGTGAAACGAGTGAAACGAGTAAAACGAGTAAAACGAGTAAAACGAGCAAAACTAGTAAAACTAGTAAAACGAGTAAAACGAGTAAAACGAGCAAAACGAGTAAAACGAGTAAAACGAGTAAATCGAGTAAAACGAGCAAAACGAGCAAAACGAGTAAAACGAGTAAAACGAGTAAAACGCGTAAAACGAGTAAAACGAGTAAAACGAGTAAAACGAGTAAAACGAGTAAAACGAGTAAAACGAGTAAAACGAGCAAAACTAGTAAAACGAGTAAAACGAGTAAAACGAGTAAAACGAGCAAAACGAGCAAAACTAGTAAAACGAGTAAAACGAGTAAAACGAGTAAAACGAGTAAAACGAGTAAAACGAGTAAATCGAGTAAAACGAGTAAATCGAGTAAAACGAGTAAAACGAGTAAAACGAGTAAAACGAGTAAAACGAGTAAAAGGAGTAAAACGAGTAAAACGAGTAAAACGAGTAAAACGAGTAAAACGAGTAAAACGAGTAAAACGAGGAAAACGAGGAAAACGAGGAAAACGAGTAAAACGAGTAAAACGAGTAAAACGAGTAAAACGAGCAAAACGAGTAAAACGAGTAAAACGAGCAAAACGAGTAAAACGAGCAAAACGAGTAAAACGAGCAAAACGAGTAAAACGAGTAAAACGAGTAAAACTAGTAAAACGAGTAAAACGAGTAAAACGAGTAAAACGAGGAAAACGAGGAAAACGAGTAAAACGAGTAAAACGAGTAAAACGAGTAAAACTAGTAAAACGAGTAAAACGAGTAAAACGAGTAAAACGAGTAAAACGAGTAAATCGAGTAAAACGAGTAAAACGAGCAAAACGAGCAAAACGAGTAAAACGAGTAAAACGAGTAAATCGAGTAAAACGCGTAAAACGAGTAAAACGAGTAAAACGAGCAAAACGAGTAAAACGAGTAAAACTAGTAAAACGAGTAAAACGAGTAAAACGAGTAAAACGAGTAAAACGAGTAAAACGAGCAAAACGAGCAAAACTAGTAAAACGAGTAAAACGAGTAAAACGAGTAAAACGAGTAAAACGAGTAAAACGAGTAAATCGAGTAAAACGAGTAAAACGAGCAAAACGAGCAAAACGAGTAAAACGAGTAAAACGAGTGAAACGAGTGAAACGAGTGAAACGAGTAAAACGAGTAAAACGAGTAAAACGAGCAAAACTAGTAAAACTAGTAAAACGAGTAAAACGAGTAAAACGAGCAAAACGAGTAAAACGAGTAAAACGAGTAAATCGAGTAAAACGAGCAAAACGAGTAAAACGAGTAAAACGAGTAAAACGCGTAAAACGAGTAAAACGCGTAAAACGAGTAAAACGAGTAAAACGAGTAAAACGAGTAAAACGAGCAAAACTAGTAAAACGAGTAAAACGAGTAAAACGAGTAAAACGAGTAAAACGAGCAAAACTAGTAAAACGAGTAAAACGAGTAAAACGAGTAAAACGAGTAAAACGAGTAAAACGAGTAAAACGAGTAAAACGAGCAAAACTAGTAAAACTAGTAAAACGAGTAAAACGAGCAAAACGAGCAAAACTAGTAAAACGAGTAAAACGAGTAAAACGAGTAAAACGAGTAAAACGAGCAAAACGAGTAAAACGAGTAAAACGAGTAAAACGAGTAAAACGAGTAAAACGAGTAAAACGAGTAAAACGAGTAAAACGAGTAAAACGAGTAAAACGAGTAAAACGAGTAAAACGCGTAAAACGAGTAAAACGAGTAAAACGAGCAAAACGAGTAAAACGAGTAAAACTAGTAAAACGAGTAAAACGAGCAAAACGAGTAAAACGAGCAAAACTAGTAAAACGAGTAAAACGAGTAAAACGAGTAAATCGAGTAAAACGAGTAAAACGAGCAAAACGAGTAAAACGAGCAAAACGAGCAAAACGAGTAAAACGAGTAAAACGAGTAAAACGAGTAAAACGAGTAAAACGAGTAAAACGAGTAAAACGAGTAAAACGAGTAAAACGAGTAAAACGAGTAAAACGAGTAAAACGAGTAAAACGAGTAAAACGAGTAAAACGAGTAAAACGAGTAAAACGAGTAAAACGAGTAAAACGAGTAAAACGAGTAAAACGAGTAAAACGAGTAAAACGCGTAAAACGAGTAAAACGAGTAAAACGAGTAAAACGAGTAAAACGAGTAAAACGAGTAAAACGCGTAAAACGAGCAAACCGAGTAAAACGAGCAAAACGAGTAAAACGAGCAAAACGAGCAAAACGAGTAAAACGAGTAAAACCAGTAAAACGAGTAAAACGAGTAAAACGAGTAAAACGAGTAAAACGAGTAAAACGAGTAAAACGAGTAAAACGAGTAAAACGAGTAAAACGAGTAAAACGAGTAAAACGAGTAAAACGAGTAAAACGAGTAAAACGATTAAAACGAGTAAAACGAGTAAAACGAGTAAAACGAGTAAAACGAGTAAAACGCGTAAAACGAGCAAAACGAGTAAAACGAGCAAAACGAGTAAAACGAGCAAAACGAGTAAAACGAGTAAAACGAGTAAAACGAGTAAAACGAGTAAAACTAGTAAAACGAGTAAAACGAGTAAAACGAGTAAAACGAGTAAAACGAGTAAATCGAGTAAAACGAGTAAAACGAGCAAAACGAGCAAAACGAGCAAAACGAGTAAAACGAGTAAAACGAGTAAAACGAGTAAAACGAGTAAAACGAGTAAAACGAGTAAAACGAGTAAATCGAGTAAAACGAACAAAACGAGAAAAACGAGTAAAACGAGTAAAACGAGTAAAACGAGTAAAACGAGTAAAACGAGTAAAACGAGTAAAACGAGTAAAACGAGTAAAACGAGTAAAACGAGTAAAACTAGTAAAACGAGTAAAACTAGTAAAACGAGTAAAACTAGTAAAACGTGTAAAACGAGTAAAACGAGTAAAACGAGTAAAACGAGCAAAACGAGCAAAACGAGTAAAACGAGTAAAACGAGTAAAACGAGTAAAACGAGTAAAACGAGTAAAACGAGTAAAACGAGTAAAACGAGCAAAACTAGTAAAACGAGTAAAACGAGTAAAACGAGTAAAACGAGCAAAACGAGCAAAACTAGTAAAACGAGTAAAACGAGTAAAACGAGTAAATCGAGTAAAACGAGTAAAACGAGTAAAACGAGTAAAACGAGCAAAACTAGTAAAACTAGTGAAACGAGTAAAACGAGCAAAACGAGCAAAACTAGTAAAACGAGTAAAACGAGTAAAACGAGTAAAACGAGTAAAACGAGCAAAACGAGTAAAACGAGCAAAACGAGCAAAACGAGTAAAACGAGTAAAACGAGTAAAACGAGTAAAACGAGTAAAACGAGTAAAACGAGTAAAACGAGTAAAACGCGTAAAACGAGTAAAACGAGCAAAACGAGTAAAACGAGTAAAACTAGTAAAACGAGTAAAACGAGCAAAACGAGTAAAACGAGCAAAACTAGTAAAACGAGTAAAACGAGTAAAACGAGTAAATCGAGTAAAACGAGTAAAACGAGCAAAACGAGTAAAACGAGCAAAACGAGCAAAACGAGTAAAACGAGTAAAACGAGTAAAACGAGTAAAACGAGTAAAACGAGTAAAACGAGTAAAACGAGTAAAACGAGTAAAACGAGTAAAACGAGTAAAACGAGTAAAACGAGTAAAACGAGTAAAACGAGTAAAACGAGTAAAACGAGTAAAACGAGTAAAACGAGTAAAACGAGTAAAACGAGTAAAACGAGCAAAACGAGCAAAACGAGTAAAACGAGTAAAACCAGTAAAACGAGTAAAACGAGTAAAACGAGTAAAACGAGTAAAACGAGTAAAACGAGTAAAACGAGTAAAACGAGTAAAACGAGTAAAACGAGTAAAACGAGTAAAACGAGTAAAACGAGTAAAACGATTAAAACGAGTAAAACGAGTAAAACGAGTAAAACGAGTAAAACGAGTAAAACGAGTAAAACGCGTAAAACGAGCAAAACGAGTAAAACGAGCAAAACGAGTAAAACGAGCAAAACGAGTAAAACGAGTAAAACGAGTAAAACGAGTAAAACGAGTAAAACTAGTAAAACGAGTAAAACGAGTAAAACGAGTAAAACGAGTAAAACGAGTAAATCGAGTAAAACGAGTAAAACGAGCAAAACGAGCAAAACGAGCAAAACGAGTAAAACGAGTAAAACGAGTAAAACGAGTAAAACGAGTAAAACGAGTAAAACGAGTAAATCGAGTAAAACGAACAAAACGAGAAAAACGAGTAAAACGAGTAAAACGAGTAAAACGAGTAAAACGAGTAAAACGAGTAAAACGAGTAAAACGAGTAAAACGAGTAAAACGAGTAAAACGAGTAAAACTAGTAAAACGAGTAAAACTAGTAAAACGAGTAAAACTAGTAAAACGTGTAAAACGAGTAAAACGAGTAAAACGAGTAAAACGAGCAAAACGATCAAAACGAGTAAAACGAGTAAAACGAGTAAAACGAGTAAAACGAGTAAAACGAGTAAAACGAGTAAAACGAGTAAAACGAGCAAAACTAGTAAAACGAGTAAAACGAGTAAAACGAGTAAAACGAGTAAAACGAGTAAATCGAGTAAAACGAGTAAAACGAGCAAAACGAGCAAAACGAGTAAAACGAGTAAAACGAGTAAAACGAGTAAAACGAGTAAAACGAGTAAAACGAGTAAATCGAGTAAAACGAGTAAATCGAGTAAAACGAGTAAAACGAGTAAAACGAACAAAACGAGAAAAACGAGTAAAACGAGTAAAACGAGTAAAACGAGTAAAACGAGTAAAACGAGTAAAACGAGTAAAACGAGTAAAACGAGTAAAACGAGTAAAACGAGTAAAACTAGTAAAACGAGTAAAACTAGTAAAACGTGTAAAACGGGCAAAACGAGCAAAACGAGTAAAACGAGTAAAACGAGTAAAACGAGCAAAACTAGTAAAACGAGTAAAACGAGTAAAACGAGTAAAACGAGTAAAACGAGTAAAACGAGCAAAACGAGCAAAACTAGTAAAACGAGTAAAACGAGTAAAACGAGTAAATCGAGTAAAACGCGTGAAACGAGTAAAACGAGTAAAACGAGCAAAACGAGTAAAACGAGTAAAACTAGTAAAACGAGTAAAACGAGTAAAACGAGTAAAACGAGTAAAACGAGTAAAACGAGTAAAACGAGTAAAACGAGCAAAACGAGCAAAACTAGTAAAACGAGTAAAACGAGTAAAACGAGTAAAACGAGTAAAACGAGTAAAACGAGTAAATCGAGTAAAACGAGTAAAACGAGCAAAACGAGCAAAACGAGTAAAACGAGTAAAACGAGTGAAACGAGTGAAACGAGTGAAACGAGTAAAACGAGTAAAACGAGTAAAACGAGCAAAACTAGTAAAACTAGTAAAACGAGTAAAACGAGTAAAACGAGCAAAACGAGTAAAACGAGTAAAACGAGTAAATCGAGTAAAACGAGCAAAACGAGTAAAACGAGTAAAACGAGTAAAACGCGTAAAACGAGTAAAACGAGTAAAACGAGTAAAACGAGTAAAACGAGTAAAACGAGTAAAACGAGTAAAACGAGCAAAACGAGCAAAACGAGCAAAACGAGCAAAACGAGTAAAACGAGTAAAACGAGTAAAACGAGTAAAACGAGTAAAACGAGTAAAACGAGTAAAACGAGTAAAACGAGTAAAACGAGTAAATCGAGTAAAACGAGTAAAACGAGTAAAACGAGCAAAACTAGTAAAACTAGTGTCACGTCCCGGGTGAAGGTCTTTTTTAGGGGAATGACATAGTTGGGGTAGATCGGGAGGAAGCCTTGGCACGAAAACCAGTTTCGCGACACAAGGCTAGTTGGGGGTGTTTAGGCACGAAAACCAGCTTCGCGGCACTAAGCAGGATAGGACTTTGGCACGAAAACTAGTTTCGCGGCACAAAGTGAGGCAGGAGTTAGGCACGAAAACAAGTTTCGCGGCACTAGGAACGATGGGAGTTAGGCACGAAAACAGGTTTCGCGGCACTAGGAACGATGGGAGTTAGGCACGAAAACAGGTTTCGCGGCACTAGGCACGATGGGAGTTAGGCACGAAAACAAGTTTCGCGGCGCAAGCAACCAGGGAAGGTAAAGCAGTAATCAAGCACCAGAGTGACACCCGTTAGACACAAGCATGGGTATTTAAAGTCCTGATAATTGGATTTACCGTTGCATTAATATAAGAAACTTCGCGTTATATTTCTTTATAATAGAGGTAACGGTATGGTCGTACAAGGCCTATACGAAAGTAAGCCTTGTAAACACTGTAAGAAATCCCGGAGTTCGCGAACCGAGATCAGCTGTTGCAGTGGCTTGTTATGATTCGGTAATTCCGTAACCGAAGGATCACTACAATAATTCGAAGCGTTATTTAGAATAAGAACGTTTATTCAGTTCAAAGCATATGTGGTAATATTATAATAATGCGTGGGACGTTGAGCATTAGCACAAAACATTTATATAAATGGTAAACAATAGCAATATATAGATGAACATGAAATATGCGAGTATTAGCAATAGACAAGAATATGAAAAGCAATAAGCGTTAGGAATGTTAAGATGATATAAACGATAAGCAATAATAAGAAAAGCATAAGCAAGAAAGTGTAATATAAATGGCGATGATATGCAGTGTTATAATAAGTAATATTAATTGCTCACAGTTGTTGTCGAAAGTGAATCTCTCGTCGAGAGTAGTTGCACTGAATTTACTGCACGTTAGTTAAATTGTTACTTTCTTTGAACTGTCTCTATGGAAGAGCTTTCCGTAGAAGAAGAGTCCGTAGAAGAAGAGCCCGTAGAAGAAGAGCCCGTAGAAGAAGAGTCCGTAGAAGAAGAGTCCGTAGAAGAAGAGTCCTACGGCCTCTGGGGCCCTTGTATTTATACAGTGTTTAGGTATGAGGGGTGTGCGCGGTATGCACCGTGACTCATGCACGAAATATGCGTCGCAATAAGACTTCCGGGTTTTTTATAAAGGGCATTCGAAAAGGACTTCGCAATATTATTTCCGGGGTTTTTATGAGGGGCGCTCGAGAAGGGGGACTCAAACTAGTTACATGTGGTTTGCGTGTTTTGATTGGAACGGGGTAAGAGTGGCTTTGACTCGGTGGGTCGTAGGGAGGTCGTGAGACGTAGTCTCGATGTAAGAGGGTTTTTGGGACGAGGGACTTGTTTAGACTTTGAAGGTGAGGGAGGAGATCGTGCCTCGTAGGGCGTAGAGGGAAGGGGATTTCGTAGTAGATCATCTTGAGATAGGGACCGCTAAGGTATATCGTCAAGGTGGTCGGTAGTTGGGAAAAAGGGGTAAGATTTGAATTCGAGGGATTTTGGCGAAGATTTGGAGTTATTTGTGGGGAAGACTCTAATTACGACTGCGCGAAAAATAGTGGGACGTCACACCTCCCCCCTTATATGAAGAAATGCCTGCATTTCTTAACATTAAGGAGCGGGATGGACTTAGCTGTTCGCCATCACGCGAAAAACAAATATATATTTATGGTGCCCCGAAAAAAATGAAAATAATAAAAAAATTTGATTTTTAATAATGAAATTATTACTAAAGGGAAATATATACAAGGGATTTATTTACAAGGAAGAGGGGGGTGGAAGGAAGGTTTGTTAGGACGGGAACTATTTACAGGATAGGTGGGGAGGGGACTTAATAGGGGGTGCACTCATCCAGGAGGAAGGTGAGGTCCTGACCGCTCTGATATAGGTCATCGAACCATCTCAAAAACTCGGGTGTCAGCCCCTCGTGGTCTGGGACCCTGGTGGCTGACCTCGTGTCCAGGATTTCCACCACTCCTGGCCAAGGTGGAATGACGGAAGGAACGGGGAAGTCGGGACCTAGGGATGGTGTTAGGATCTGGTAGGGTGCTGGAGGGGCGAGTCCCCGTTCCGTCGCCGCGTACGCGGGAGGGTTATACGGGGGCGGGGGTGTTGCGGCCTCCTGCATCTTCTCCCAATCCGTCGGCGTTGGCGGGGGCGAGTCATCGATGGTGATTACCTCTATGGCCTCCCTGATGACGACGGAGGATGTTATCCTGGGGAGGAGGGGCGAAACGCTCCTTCCTTCCTTTATGGCCTGCCGGCGCCGCCATCGGAGTTGGGCCAGTTTATGGCCCTTTCCTCCACCCTTATGCGGCCTTCTGGGGGAAGGCCCATCTCCTCTAGAGGCGGGCATGGCTGATATTTTTGCTACTTTTAGAAATGGGTTTAAATTGATTAATCACATGTATATAGGTTTGGTGTTATTACGCTCAACCGGGACTCTCGCGCATTCGACCAAGGCGCGCTTTATTCGCATGTATTATCCTGGTCCTGCCTTTCCAGGAAATTTTTAAATTTTGTGAAGGGATTACCTCCAGTATTGTGTGCGGACCAGAGTACTGGTCACCAAATTTTCCTTTTCGCGGTTCTATTAGAACGAAAACTGAGTCGCCCGGTTTGAAGGTCTCTTCGTTAATATGTTTGTCATAATATCTTTTGTACCGAATTTTAGATTGATTGAGCTTTTCCGCTGCGGCGGTTTGTAATTCTTGCACCCTCGTGCTTAGTTTCGAGAAGTAATGGTTATATGTTTCGTTGTCAAAATCTTCGGGTACCGGACTTCGGCTGGGCACCCGGGCTACTTTCCCGAATACTAACTCGTGCGGAGTGTAACCAGTGCCCTCGTGGACACTAGTGTTATAAGAGAACGCGGCCAAATCGGTCCATTCGTCCCAGTCGCTGTATCTACCGATAAACATTTTCAGATATTCGGTCAAAACGTGGTGCGATCGCTCTAAGAGCCGTTAGTCTGCGGGTGAAAGGCTGTGGTTCGAAATTGTTGGATTTTAAATTTCCGTGCTACCGCTTTCATGAAGTTACTAGTGAAATTTGTTCCTTGATCGGTGAGGATGGCTCTGGGAGCTCCGAATGACAGATGAATTTTTTGATGAATGTATCTGCAATTTTATTGACGTGGATTGTTGAGGGGCTCACATACAAAGTATTTGGTCAGTAAATCCTGGATGGTTAGTATGTAGGTGTTGCCTGCTCTTGTGGTAGGCAGAGGCCCTACTATATCCAGCGCAACCTTATCGAAAGCGCGTCCAGGCGTATCAGTAAGAATCATCGGTTGTCTGGTTTTAACACGGACGAGTTTCTTCCGTTGGCAGTCCGCGCAGTTCCGAACGTAGCTTTCTACGGCTTTCTTCATACCTTTCCAAAAGTAGTGGAGCGGATGCGGTTATATGTTTTAGTTACTCCCTTATGTCCGGCTATCGCGGATGCGTGATTTTCCGTAATTATGTTTTGTCGTTCCGATTCTACGGGGATTTGAACTAGTTGTAAACAAATGGTAACGCTAGTGTCCTCGTCATTGACGGCTTCGAGGACACCCATAATAATATCTTGCCAGTTTAGCTGGTCGATATTTGTCGTTTTAGCTATGCTAAATGAATGTATTATCAGTTCACGTACTACGTTTTTGAGAGAGGCAAGGGCGTCATCCCATGTCGTCGCGGTTAAGGGCGTATCTTTAGTTTCCTTAATAACCAGTCCGATAAGGATTTG
>NW_027488101.1:0-10280 GCF_050908995.1 Andrena cerasifolii | reverse complement strand
TTGAAAAACCGATATTGAAAAACCGATATTGAAAAACCTATATCGAAAAACTGATATTGCAAAACCGATATTGAAAAACCGATATTGAATCCGATATTAGAACCGATATTCAAAAACCGATATTGGAGAACAAATATTGAAACACTGATATTGAAAAACCGATATTGAATCCGATATTAGAACCGATATACAAAAACCGATATTGAAAAACCGTATTGAAAAACCGATATTGAAACCGATATTAGAACCGATATTGAAAAACAAATATTGAAAAACTGATATCGAAAAACTGATATTGAAAAACCGATATTGAATCCGATATTAGAACCGATATTGAAAAACCGATATTGAAAAACCTATATCGAAAAACTGATATTGCAAAACCGATATTGAAAAACCGATATTGAATCCGATATTAGAACCGATATTGGAGAACAAATATTGAAAAACTGATATCGAAAAACTGATATTGAAAAACCGATATTGAAAAACCGGTATTGAATCCGATATTAGAACCGATATTGAAAAACCGATATTGAATCCGATATTAGAACCGATATTCAAAAACCGATATTGGAGAACAAATATTGAAGAACTGATATCGAAAAACTGATATTGAAAAACCGATATTGAAAAACCGATATTGAAACCGATATTAGAACCGATATTGAAAAACCGATATTGAATCCGATATTAGAACCGATATTCAAAAACCGATATTGGAGAACAAATATTGAAACACTGATATTGAAAAACCGATATTGAATCCGATATTAGAACCGATATACAAAAACCGATATTGGAGAACAAATATTGAAAAACTGATATTGAAAAACCGATATTGAAAAACCGATATTGAAAAACCGATATTGAAAAACCGATATTGAAACCGATATTAGAACCGATATTGAACCGATATTCAAAAACCGATATTGGAGAACAAATATTGAAAAACTGATATTGAAAAACCGATATTGAACCGATATTCAAAAACCGACATTGAAAAACAAATATTGAAAAACTGATATCGAAAAACTGATATTGAAAAACCGATATTGGAGATCACATATTGAAAAACTGATATTGAAAAACCGATATTGAAAAACCGATATTGAAAAACCGATATTGAAAAACCGATATTGAATCCGATATTAGAACCGATATTCAAAACCCGATATTGGAGAACAAATATTGAAAAACTGATATTGAAAAACCGATATAGAAAAACCGTATTGAAAAACAAATATTGAAAAACTGATATTGAATCCGATATTAGAACCGATATTAAAAAACCGATATTGAAAAACAAATATTGAAAAACTGATATCGAAAAACTGATATTGAATCCGATATTAGAACCGATATTCAAAAACCGATATTGGAGAACAAATATTGAAACACTGATATTGAAAAACCGATATTGAATCCGATATTAGAACCGATATACAAAAACCGATATTGGAGAACAAATATTGAAAAACTGATATTGAAAAACCGATATTGAAAAACCGTATTGAAAAACCGATATTGAAACCGATATTAGAACCGATATTGAAAAACCGATATTGAAAAACAAATATTGAAAAACTGATATTGAAAAACCGATATTGAAAAACCGATATTGAAAAACCTATATCGAAAAACTGATATTGCAAAACCGATATTGAAAAACCGATATTGAATCCGATATTAGAACCGATATTCAAAAACCGATATTGGAGAACAAATATTGAAACACTGATATTGAAAAACCGATATTGAATCCGATATTAGAACCGATATACAAAAACCGATATTGGAGAACAAATATTGAAAAACTGATATTGAAAAACCGATATTGAAAAACCGTATTGAAAAACCGATATTGAAACCGATATTAGAACCGATATTGAAAAACAAATATTGAAAAACTGATATCGAAAAACTGATATTGAAAAACCGATATTGAATCCGATATTAGAACCGATATTGAAAAACCGATATTGAAAAACCTATATCGAAAAACTGATATTGCAAAACCGATATTGAAAAACCGATATTGAATCCGATATTAGAACCGATATTCAAAAACCGATATTGGAGAACAAATATTGAAAAACTGATATCGAAAAACTGATATTGAAAAACCGATATTGAAAAACCGGTATTGAATCCGATATTAGAACCGATATTGAAAAACCGATATTGAATCCGATATTAGAACCGATATTCAAAAACCGATATTGGAGAACAAATATTGAAGAACTGATATCGAAAAACTGATATTGAAAAACCGATATTGAAAAACCGGTATTGAATCCGATATTAGAACCGATATTGAAAAACCGATATTGAATCCGATATTAGAACCGATATTGAAAAACCGATATTGAATCCGATATTAGAACCGATATTGAAAAACAAATATTGAAAAACTGATATCGAAAAACTGATATTGAAACCGATATTAGAACCGATATTGAAAAACCGATATTGAATCCGATATTAGAACCGATATTCAAAAACCGATATTGGAGAACAAATATTGAAGAACTGATATCGAAAAACTGATATTGAAAAACCGATATTGAAAAACCGATATTGAAACCGATATTAGAACCGATATTGAAAAACCGATATTGAATCCGATATTAGAACCGATATTCAAAAACCGATATTGGAGAACAAATATTGAATCACTGATATTGAAAAACCGATATTGAATCCGATATTAGAACCGATATACAAAAACCGATATTGGAGAACAAATATTGAAAAACTGATATTGAAAAACCGATATTGAAAAACCGATATTGAAAAACCGATATTGAAAAACCGATATTGAAACCGATATTAGAACCGATATTGAACCGATATTCAAAAACCGATATTGGAGAACAAATATTGAAAAACTGATATTGAAAAACCGATATTGAAAAACCGATATTGAATCCGATATTAGAACCGATATTCAAAAACCGATATTGGAGAACAAATATTGAAAAACTGATATCGAAAAACTGATATTGAAAAACCGATATTGAAAAACCGATATTGAATCCGATATTAGAACCGATATTGAAAAACCGATATTGAATCCGATATTAGAACCGATATTCAAAAACCGATATTGGAGAACAAATATTGAAACACTGATATTGAAAAACCGATATTGAATCCGATATTAGAACCGATATACAAAAACCGATATTGGAGAACAAATATTGAAAAACTGATATTGAAAAACCGATATTGAAAAACCGATATTGAAAAACCGATATTGAAAAACCGATATTGAAACCGATATTAGAACAGATATTGAAAAACAAATATTGAAAAACTGATATCGAAAAACTGATATTGAAAAACCGATATTGAAAAACCGATATTGAATCCGATATTAGAACCGATATTGAAAAACCGATATTGATTCCGATATTAGAACCGATATTGAAAAACCGATATTGAAAAACCTATATCGAAAAACTGATATTGCAAAACCGATATTGAAAAACCGATATTGAATCCGATATTAGAACCGATATTCAAAAACCGATATTGGAGAACAAATATTGAAAAACTGATATCGAAAAACTGATATTGAAAAACCGATATTGAAAAACCGGTATTGAATCCGATATTAGAACCGATATTGAAAAACCGATATTGAATCCGATATTAGAACCGATATTCAAAAACCGATATTGGAGAACAAATATTGAAGAACTGATATCGAAAAACTGATATTGAAAAACCGATATTGAAAAACCGGTATTGAATCCGATATTAGAACCGATATTGAAAAACCGATATTGAATCCGATATTAGAACCGATATTGAAAAACCGATATTGAATCCGATATTAGAACCGATATTGAAAAACAAATATTGAAAAACTGATATCGAAAAACTGATATTGAAACCGATATTAGAACCGATATTGAAAAACCGATATTGAATCCGATATTAGAACCGATATTCAAAAACCGATATTGGAGAACAAATATTGAAGAACTGATATCGAAAAACTGATATTGAAAAACCGATATTGAAAAACCGATATTGAAACCGATATTAGAACCGATATTGAAAAACCGATATTGAATCCGATATTAGAACCGATATTCAAAAACCGATATTGGAGAACAAATATTGAATCACTGATATTGAAAAACCGATATTGAATCCGATATTAGAACCGATATACAAAAACCGATATTGGAGAACAAATATTGAAAAACTGATATTGAAAAACCGATATTGAAAAACCGATATTGAAAAACCGATATTGAAAAACCGATATTGAAACCGATATTAGAACCGATATTGAACCGATATTCAAAAACCGATATTGGAGAACAAATATTGAAAAACTGATATTGAAAAACCGATATTGAACCGATATTCAAAAACCGACATTGAAAAACAAATATTGAAAAACTGATATCGAAAAACTGATATTGAAAAACCGATATTGGAGAACACATATTGAAAAACTGATATTGAAAAACCGATATTGAAAAACCGATATTGAAAAACCGATATTGAAAAATCGATATTGAATCCGATATTAGAACCGATATTCAAAAACCGATATTGGAGAACAAATATTGAAAAACTGATATTGAAAAACCGATATTGAAAAACCGATATTGAATCCGATATTAGAACCGATATTCAAAAACCGATATTGGAGAACAAATATTGAAAAACTGATATCGAAAAACTGATATTGAAAAACCGATATTGGAGAACAAATATTGAAAAACTGATATTGAAAAACCGATATTGAAAAACCGATATTGAAAAACCGATATTGAAAAACCGATATTGAAACCGATATTAGAACAGATATTGAAAAACAAATATTGAAAAACTGATATCGAAAAACTGATATTGAAAAACCGATATTGAAAAACCGATATTGAATCCGATATTAGAACCGATATTGAAAAACCGATATTGATTCCGATATTAGAACCGATATTGAAAAACCGATATGGTAAAGCAAATATTGAAAAACTGATATCGAAAAACTGATATTGAAAAACCGATATTGAAAAACCGATATTGAAACCGATATTGAAACCGATATTAGAACCGATATTGAAAAACAAATATTGAAAAACTGATATTGAAAAACCGATATTGACCGATATTCAAAAACTGATATTGGAGAACAAATATTGAAAAACTGATATTGAAAAACCGATATTGAACCGATATTCAAAAACCGACATTGAAAAACAAATATTGAAAAACTGATATCGAAAAACTGATATTGAAAAACCGATATTGGAGAACACATATTGAAAAACTGATATTGAAAAACCGATATTGAAAAACCGATATTGAAAAACCTATATCGAAAAACTGATATTGAAAAACCGATATTGGAGAACACATATTGAAAAACTGATATTGAAAAACCGATATTGAAAAACCGATATTGAAAAACCGATATTGAAAAACCGATATTGAATCCGATATTAGAACCGATATTCAAAAACCGATATTGGAGAACAAATATTGAAAAACTGATATTGAAAAACCGATATTGAAAAACCGTATTGAAAAACAAATATTGAAAAACTGATATTGAATCCGATATTAGAACCGATATTAAAAAACCGATATTGAAAAACAAATATTGAAAAACTGATATCGAAAAACTGATATTGAATCCGATATTAGAACCGATATTCAAAAACCGATATTGGAGAACAAATATTGAAACACTGATATTGAAAAACCGATATTGAATCCGATATTAGAACCGATATACAAAAACCGATATTGGAGAACAAATATTGAAAAACTGATATTGAAAAACCGATATTGAAAAACCGTATTGAAAAACCGATATTGAAACCGATATTAGAACCGATATTGAAAAACCGATATTGAAAAACTGATATCGAAAAACTGATATTGAAAAACCGATATTGAAAAACCGATATTGAATCCGATATTAGAACCGATATTGAAAAACAAATATTGAAAAACTGATATCGAAAAACTGATATTGAAAAACCGATATTGAATCCGATATTAGAACCGATATTGAAAAACCGATATTGAAAAACCTATATCGAAAAACTGATATTGCAAAACCGATATTGAAAAACCGATATTGAAAAACCGATATTGAATCCGATATTAGAACCGATATTCAAAAACCGATATTGGAGAACAAATATTGAAAAACTGATATCGAAAAACTGATATTGAAAAACCGATATTGGAGAACACATATTGAAAAACTGATATTGAAAAACCGATATTGAAAAACCGATATTGAAAAACCGATATTGAATCCGATATTAGAACCGATATTCAAAAACCGATATTGGAGAACAAATATTGAAAAACTGATATTGAAAAACCGATATTGAAAAACCGTATTGAAAAACAAATATTGAAAAACTGATATTGAATCCGATATTAGAACCGATATTAAAAAACCGATATTGAAAATCAAATATTGAAAAACTGATATCGAAAAACTGATATTGATTCCGATATTAGAACCGATATTCAAAAACCGATATTGGAGAACAAATATTGAAACACTGATATTGAAAAACCGATATTGAATCCGATATTAGAACCGATATACAAAAACCGATATTGGAGAACAAATATTGAAAAACTGATATTGAAAAACCGATATTGAAAAACCGTATTGAAAAACCGATATTGAAACCGATATTAGAACCGATATTGAAAAATCGATATTGAAAAACAAATATTGAAAAACTGATATTGAAAAACCGATATTGAAAAACCGATATTGAAAAACCTATATCGAAAAACTGATATTGCAAAACCGATATTGAAAAACCGATATTGAATCCGATATTAGAACCGATATTCAAAATCCGATATTGGAGAACAAATATTGAAACACTGATATTGAAAAACCGATATTGAATCCGATATTAGAACCGATATACAAAAACCGATATTGGAGAACAAATATTGAAAAACTGATATTGAAAAACCGATATTGAAAAACCGATATTGAAACCGATATTAGAACCGATATTGAAAAACAAATATTGAAAAACTGATATCGAAAAACTGATATTGAAAAACCGATATTGAATCCGATATTAGAACCGATATTGAAAAACCGATATTGAAAAACCTATATCGAAAAACTGATATTGCAAAACCGATATTGAAAAACCGATATTGAATCCGATATTAGAACCGATATTCAAAAACCGATATTGGAGAACAAATATTGAAAAACTGATATCGAAAAACTGATATTGAAAAACCGATATTGAAAAACCGGTATTGAATCCGATATTAGAACCGATATTGAAAAACCGATATTGAATCCGATATTAGAACCGATATTCAAAAACCGATATTGGAGAACAAATATTGAAGAACTGATATCGAAAAACTGATATTGAAAAACCGATATTGAAAAACCGATATTGAAACCGATATTAGAACCGATATTGAAAAACCGATATTGAATCCGATATTAGAACCGATATTCAAAAACCGATATTGGAGAACAAATATTGAAACACTGATATTGAAAAACCGATATTGAATCCGATATTAGAACCGATATACAAAAACCGATATTGGAGAACAAATATTGAAAAACTGATATTGAAAAACCGATATTGAAAAACCGATATTGAAAAACCGATATTGAAAAACCGATATTGAAACCGATATTAGAACCGATATTGAACCGATATTCAAAAACCGATATTGGAGAACAAATATTGAAAAACTGATATTGAAAAACCGATATTGAACCGATATTCAAAACCGACATTGAAAAACAAATATTGAAAAACTGATATCGAAAAACTGATATTGAAAAACCGATATTGGAGATCACATATTGAAAAACTGATATTGAAAAACCGATATTGAAAAACCGATATTGAAAAACCGATATTGAAAAACCGATATTGAATCCGATATTAGAACCGATATTCAAAACCCGATATTGGAGAACAAATATTGAAAAACTGATATTGAAAAACCGATATTGAAAAACCGTATTGAAAAACAAATATTGAAAAACTGATATTGAATCCGATATTAGAACCGATATTAAAAAACCGATATTGAAAAACAAATATTGAAAAACTGATATCGAAAAACTGATATTGAATCCGATATTAGAACCGATATTCAAAAACCGATATTGGAGAACAAATATTGAAACACTGATATTGAAAAACCGATATTGAATCCGATATTAGAACCGATATACAAAAACCGATATTGGAGAACAAATATTGAAAAACTGATATTGAAAAACCGATATTGAAAAACCGTATTGAAAAACCGATATTGAAACCGATATTAGAACCGATATTGAAAAACCGATATTGAAAAACAAATATTGAAAAACTGATATTGAAAAACCGATATTGAAAAACCGATATTGAAAAACCTATATCGAAAAACTGATATTGCAAAACCGATATTGAAAAACCGATATTGAATCCGATATTAGAACCGATATTCAAAAACCGATATTGGAGAACAAATATTGAAACACTGATATTGAAAAACCGATATTGAATCCGATATTAGAACCGATATACAAAAACCGATATTGGAGAACAAATATTGAAAAACTGATATTGAAAAACCGATATTGAAAAACCGTATTGAAAAACCGATATTGAAACCGATATTAGAACCGATATTGAAAAACAAATATTGAAAAACTGATATCGAAAAACTGATATTGAAAAACCGATATTGAATCCGATATTAGAACCGATATTGAAAAACCGATATTGAAAAACCTATATCGAAAAACTGATATTGCAAAACCGATATTGAAAAACCGATATTGAATCCGATATTAGAACCGATATTCAAAAACCGATATTGGAGAACAAATATTGAAAAACTGATATCGAAAACTGATATTGAAAAACCGATATTGAAAAACCGGTATTGAATCCGATATTAGAACCGATATTGAAAAACCGATATTGAATCCGATATTAGAACCGATATTCAAAAACCGATATTGGAGAACAAATATTGAAGAACTGATATCGAAAAACTGATATTGAAAAACCGATATTGAAAAACCGGTATTGAATCCGATATTAGAACCGATATTGAAAAACCGATATTGAATCCGATATTAGAACCGATATTGAAAAACCGATATTGAATCCGATATTAGAACCGATATTGAAAAACAAATATTGAAAAACTGATATCGAAAAACTGATATTGAAACCGATATTAGAACCGATATTGAAAAACCGATATTGAATCCGATATTAGAACCGATATTCAAAAACCGATATTGGAGAACAAATATTGAAGAACTGATATCGAAAAACTGATATTGAAAAACCGATATTGAAAAACCGATATTGAAACCGATATTAGAACCGATATTGAAAAACCGATATTGAATCCGATATTAGAACCGATATTCAAAACCGATATTGGAGAACAAATATTGAATCACTGATATTGAAAAACCGATATTGAATCCGATATTAGAACCGATATACAAAAACCGATATTGGAGAACAAATATTGAAAAACTGATATTGAAAAACCGATATTGAAAAACCGATATTGAAAAACCGATATTGAAAAACCGATATTGAAACCGATATTAGAACCGATATTGAACCGATATTCAAAAACCGATATTGGAGAACAAATATTGAAAAACTGATATTGAAAAACCGATATTGAACCGATATTCAAAAACCGACATTGAAAAACAAATATTGAAAAACTGATATCGAAAAACTGATATTGAAAAACCGATATTGGAGAACACATATTGAAAAACTGATATTGAAAAACCGATATTGAAAAACCGATATTGAAAAACCGATATTGAAAAATCGATATTGAATCCGATATTAGAACCGATATTCAAAAACCGATATTGGAGAACAAATATTGAAAAACTGATATTGAAAAACCGATATTGAAAAACCGTATTGAAAAACAAATATTGAAAAACTGATATTGAATCCGATATTAGAACCGATATTAAAAAACCGATATTGAATCCGATATTAGAACCGATATTGAAAAACCGATATTGAAAAACCTATATCGAAAAACTGATATTGCAAAACCGATATTGAAAAACCGATATTGAATCCGATATTAGAACCGATATTCAAAAACCGATATTGGAGAACAAATATTGAAAAACTGATATCGAAAAACTGATATTGAAAAACCGATATTGAAAAACCGGTATTGAATCCGATATTAGAACCGATATTGAAAAACCGATATTGAATCCGATATTAGAACCG
>NW_027488100.1:0-10286 GCF_050908995.1 Andrena cerasifolii | reverse complement strand
TATTTTTTTAATTTTTTAAAATTGTTAACAAAATTTTAAAAAATTTTATTATTTTTTTAAAATTTTTTTCTATATTTTTTAATTTTTTTTATTTTTTAAAATTTTTTTATTTTTTTAAATTTTTTAAAATTTTATTTAATTTTTTTTTTTAAAATTTGTTTTAATTTTTTAACAAATTTTTTTAATTTTTTTTTTAATTTTTTTTAAATATTTTTCATTTTTAAAATTTTTTTTAAATTTTTTTAAAAATTTTGTTTATTTTTTTTAATTTATTAAAAAAAAAATTTTAATTTTTTTTATTTTTTTTTTTAATTTTTAAATTTTTTTAATTTTCTTATAATTTTTTTATTCTTTAAAAATTTTTAAATTTTTTAAAAAATTTTTTAAAATTTTTTTAAAAGTTTTGTTTATTTTTTTTAAATTTTTATTTGTTTATTTTTTTATTTTTTATTTTTCTTTTAATTTTTTTGTATATTTTTTTATTAAATTTTTTTTTTTGTATTTTAAAATTTTTTTATTTTAATTTCTTTATATATTTTTTTCAAATTTAAAAAAAATTTAATTTTTTTTTAATTTTTCTCCACTTTAATTTTTAATTTTTTTTAATTTTCTTAACTTTATTAATTTTTTTTAATTTAAATTTTTTATTTTTTTTTAAATTATAATTTTTTTATTTCAAAAAATGTTTTTTTAATTTTTATTTTTCTTTTATTTTAATTTTTTAATTTTTTCAAATTTAAAATTTTTTTTTAATTTTCTTATAATTTTTATATTTTTTTTAAATTTTTTAAAATTTTTTAAAAATTTTTTAAATTATTTTTAAAAAATTTGTTTTAATTTTTAAACAAAATTTTTTTTAATTTTTGTTTTCAATTTTAAATTTTTCTTTAATTTTCTTATAATTTTTTTATTCTTTAAAAATTTTTTAAATTTTTTAAAAATTTTTTTAAAATTTTTTTAAAAGTTTTGTTTATTTTTTTAAAATTTTTATTTGTTTATTTTTTTTATTTTTTATTTTTCTTTTAATTTTTTGTATATTTTTTTTATTTAAATTTTTTTTGTATTTTAAATTTTTTTATTTTAATTTTTTAAAATTTTTTTCAAAAATTTTATGTTATTTTTAAATTTTATTTTTATTAATTTTTAAAAAACTTTTTTTCATTTTTTTCATTTTTTTTAAATTTTTTAAAAAACTTTTTGTAATTTTTTTTTATTTTTTAAAATTTTTATTTGTTTATTTTTTTTATTTTTCTTCTAAATTTTTGTATATTTTTTTTATTTAAATTTTTTTATTTTAATTTTCTTATAATTTTTTTATTTTTTAAAAAAATTTAAAAATTTTTTTCATTTTTTTTAATTTTAAATTTTTTTTTAATTTTCTTATAATTTCTTTATTTTTTTTAAATTTTTAAAATTTTTTAAAATTTAAAAAAAAATTTTTTTAAATATTGTTTTAATTTTTTAACAATTTCTTTTAAAAAAATTTTATTTATGTTTTTTAAATTTTTTCTACATTTTTTAATTTTTTTATTTTTTTAAATTTTTTTTTAAAAAATTGGTTTTAATTTTTTAACAAGATTTTTTAAATTTTTTTTATTTTTTTTTAATTTTAAATTTTTTTAATTTTCTTATAATTTTTTTATTTTTTTTAAATTTTTTAAAATTTTTTTAAAATTTTTTTAAATTATTTTTTAAAAAATTTGTTTTAATTTTTAAACAAAATTTTTTTTAATTTTTTTTTCAATTTTAAATTTTTCTTTAATTTTCTTATAATTTTTTTATTTTTTTAAATTTTTTAAAATTTTATTTAATTTTTTTTAAATTTTGTTTTAATTTTTTAACAAATTTTTTTAATTTTTTTTCATTTTTCTTAAATATTTTTCATTTTTAAAATTTTTTTTAAAATTTTTTTAAAAATTTTGTTTATTTTTTTTAATTTATTAAAAAAAATTTTAATTTTTCTTATTTTTTTTAATTTTTAAATTTTTTTAATTTTCTTATAATTTTTTTATTCTTTAAAAATTTTTTAAATTTTTAAATTTTTTTTTATTTTTTAAAATTTTTTTTTAAATAATTGGTTTTAATTTTTTAACAAAATTTTTAAAAAATTTTTTTTTTAATTTTAAATTTTTTAAAATTTTTTTAAAATTTTTTTAAATTATTTTTTTTTTAATTTTTTTAAATTATTTTTTAAAAAATTTGTTTTAATTTTTTAACAAAATTTTTTTATTTTTTTTTTCAATTTTAAATTTTTCTTTAATTTTCTTATAATTTTTTTTTAATTTTTTAAAATTTTATTTAATTTTTTTTTTTTAAAATTGTTTAATTTTTTAACAAAATTTTTAAAAAATTTTATTATTTTTTTTAATTTTTTTTCTATATTTTTTAATTTTTTTTATTTTTTAAAATTTTTTTCATTTTTTTTAAATTTTTTTAAAAATTTTGTTTTAATTTTTTAACAAAATTTTTTAATTTTTTTTTCATTTTTTAAAAATATTTTTGTTTTTAAAATTTTTTTTTTAATTTTTAAAAATTTTTTTTTTTAAATTTGTTTTAATTTTTTAACAAATTTTTTAAAAAAAATTTTTTATTTTTTAAAAATTTTTTTTTTTTAAAATTTCTATATTTTTTAATCTTTTCATTTTTTTTAAAATTTTTTTTTAAAATTTGTTTTAATTTTTTAACAAATTTTTTTAATTTTTTTTTAATTTTTTTTAAATATTTTTCATTTTTAAAATTTTTTTTAAATTTTTTTAAAAATTTTGTTTATTTTTTTTAATTTATTAAAAAAAAAATTTTAATTTTTTTTATTATTTTTTTTAATTTTTAAATTTTTTTAATTTTCTTATAATTTTTTTATTCTTTAAAAATTTTTTAAATTTTCTAAAAATTTTTTTAAAATTTTTTTAAAAATTTTGTTTATTTTTTTAATTTATTAAAAAAATTTTTTTATTTTTTTTATTTTTTTTTAAATTTTTAATTTTTTTTAATTTTCTTATATTTTTTTTTAAATTTTTAAATTTTTTAATTTTTTTAATTTGCTTATAATTTTTTATTTTTTTTAAATTTTTAAAAAATTTTTTTTAATTTTTTTTAATTTTTTTTTTTAAAAATTTGTTTTAATTATTTAACAAAATTTTTTTAAAAAAAAATTATTTTTTATAAAATTTTTTTTTTAAAAAAATTTCTATATTTTTTAATCTTTTCATTTTTTAAAAATTTTTTTAAAATTTAAAAAAAAAATTTTAAATTTTGTTTTAATTTTTTAACAATTTCTTTTAAAATAATTTTATTTATGTTTTTTAAATTTTTTCTACATTTTTTAATTTTTTTCTTTTTTAAATTTTTTTTTCATTTTTTTTTAAATTTTTTAAAAAACTGTTTGTAATTTTTTTTTATTTTTTAAATTTTTTATTTGTTTATTTTTCTTCTTCTAAATTTTTGTATATTTTTTTTATTTAAATTTTTTATTTTAATTTTCTTATAATTTTTTTATTTTTTAAAAAAAATTTAAATTTTTTTTTATTTTTTTTTAATTTTAAATTTTTTTTTAATTTTCTTATAATTTCTTTATTTTTTTTAAATTTTTAAAAATTTTTTTAAAATTTAAAAAATTTTTTTTTTAAATATTGTTTTAATTTTTTAACAATTTCTATTAAAAAATTTTATTTATGTTTTTTAAATTTTTTCTACATTTTTTAATTTTTTTATTCTTTAAAAATTTTTTAAATTTTTTAAAAATTTTTTAAATTTTTTAAAAATTTTTTTAAAATTTTTTTAAAAGTTTTGTTTATTTTTTTTAAATTTTTATTTGTTCATTTTTTTTATTTCTTATTTTTCTTTTAATTTTTTGTATATTTTTTTATTAAATTTTTTTTTTGTATTTTAAAATTTTTTTATTTTAATTTCTTTATATATATTTTTCAAATTTAAAAAAAAATTAATTTTTTTTTAATTTTTCTCCACTTTAATTTTTAATTTTTTTTAATTTTCTTAACTTTAATTTTTTTTTAATTTAAATTTTTTTATTTTTTTTTAAATTATAATTTTTTTATTTCAAAAAATGTTTTTTTAACTTTTATTTTTCTTTTATTTTAATTTTTTTTAATTTTTTCAAATTTTAAAATTTTTTTAATTTTCTTATAATTTTTATATTTTTTTTAAATTTTAAAAATTTTTTTTTATTTTTTAAAATTTTTTTTTAAATAATTGGTTTTAATTTTTTAACAAAATTTTTTAAAATTTTTTTTTTAATTTTAAATTTTTTTAATTTTCTTTTAATTTTTTTATTTTTTTTAAATTTTTTAAAATTTTTTTAAAATTTTTTTAAATTATTTTTTTAAATTTTTCTTTAATTTTCTTATAATTTTTTTTTTAATTTTTTAAAATTTTATTTAATTTTTTTTAAAAATTGTTTAATTTTTTAACAAAATTTTTAAAAAATTTTATTATTTTTTTTAAATTTCTTTCTATATTTTTTAATTTTTTTTATTTTTTTAAATTTTTTTCATTTTTTTAAAATTTTTTTAAAAATTTTGTTTTAATTTTTTGACAAAATTTTTTAATTTTTTTTTTCATTTTTTAAAAATATTTTTCTTTTTAAAAATTTTTTTTTAATTTTTTAAAATTTGTTTTAATTTTTTAACAAATTTTTTAAAAAAAATTTTTTATTTTTTATAAATTTTTTTTTTTAAATTTCTATATTTTTTAATCTTTTCATTTTTTTTAAATTTTTTTAAAATTTTAAAAAAAAATTTAAATTTTGTTTTAATTTTTTAACAATTTCTTTTAAAAAAAATTTTATTTATGTTTTTTAAATTTTTTCTACATTTTTTAATTTTTTTTTCTTTTAAAATTTTTTTCAAAAATTTTATGTTATTTTTAAATTTTATTTATATTAATTTTTAAAAAACTTTTTTTCATTTTTTTTCATTTTTTTTTCATTTTTTTTAAATTTTTTAAAAAACTTTTTGTAATTTTTTTTTATTTTTTAAAATTTTTATTTGTTAATTTTTTTTATTTTTCTTCTAAATTTTTGTATATTTTTTTTATTTAAATTTTTTATTTTAATTTTCTTATAATTTTTTTATTTTTTAAAAAAATTTAAAAATTTTTTTCATTTTTTTTTAATATTAAATTTTTTTAATTTTCTTATAATTTCTTTATTTTTTTTAAATTTTTAAAAATTTTTTTAAAATTTAAAAATATTTTTTTTTAAATATTGTTTTAATTTTTTAACAATTTCTTTTAAAAATTTTATTTATGTTTTTTAAATTTTTTCTACATTTTTTAATTTTTTTATTTTTTTAAATTTTTTTTTAAAAAATTGGTTTTAATTTTTTAACAAAATTTTTTAAATTTTTTTTTATTTTTTTTTTAATTTTAAATTTTTTTTTATTTTTTTTTAATTTTAAATTTTTTTTAATTTTCTTATAATTTTTTTATTTTTTTTAAATTTTTTAAAATTTTTTTAAAATTTTTTTAAATTATTTTTTAAAAAATTTGTTTTAATTTTTAAACAAAATTTTTTTAAATTTTTTTTTCAATTTTAAATTTTTCTTTAATTTTCTTATAATTTTTTTATTTTTTTAAATTTTTTAAAATTTTATTTAATTTTTTTTTTTAAAATTTGTTTTAATTTTTTAACAATTTTTTTTAATTTTTTTTTCATTTTTTTTAAATATTTTTCATTTTTAAAATTTTTTTTTAATTTTTTTTAAAAATTTTGTTTATTTTTTTTAATTTATTAAAAAAAAATTTTTAATTTTTCTTATTTTTTTTTAATTTTTAAATTTTTTTAATTTTTAAATTTTTTTAATTTTCTTATAATTTTTTTATTCTTCAAAAAATTTTTAAATTTTTTAAAATTTTTTTTAAAAGTTTTGTTTATTTTTTTTAAATTTTTATTTGTTTATTTTTTTTATTTTTTATTTTTCTTTTAATTTTTTGTATATTTTTTTATTAAATTTTTTTTTGTATTTTAAAAATTTTTATTTTAATATCTTTATATATTTTTTTCAAATTTAAAAAAAAAATAATTTTTTTTTAATTTTTCTCCACTTTAATTTTTATTTTTTTTTAATTTTCTTAACTTTAATTTTTCTTAATTTAAATTTTTTTATTTTTTTTAAAATTATAATTTTTTTATTTCAAAAAATGTTTTTTTAATTTTTATTTTTCTTTTATTTTAATTTTTTTTAATTTTTTCAAATTTTAAAATGTTTTTTAATTTTCTTATAATTTTTATATTTTTTTAAAATTTTTAAAATTTTTTTTTTATTTTTTTAATTTTTTTTTTAAATAATTGGTTTTAATTTTTTAACAAAATTTTTTTAAATTTTTTTTTTAATTTAAAATTTTTTTAATTTTCTTATAATTTTTTTTATTTTTTTTTAATTTTTTAAAATTTTTTTAAAATTTTTTTAAATTATTTTTTTTTAAATTTTTTTAAATTATTTTTTAAAAAATTTGTTTTAATTTTTTAACAAATTTTTTTTTTTTTTCAATTTTAAATTTTTCTTTAATTTTCTTATAATTTTTTTATTTTTTTTAATTTTTTAAAATTTTATTTAATTTTTTTTTAAATTTGTTTTAATTTTTTAACAAAATTTTAAAAAAATTTTATTATTTTTTTTTAATTTTTTTCTATATTTCTTAATTTTTTTTATTTTTTAAAATTTTTTTCATTCTTTTCTAAATTTTTTTAAAAATTTTGTTTTAATTTTTTAACAAAATTTTTTAATTTTTTTTAATTTTTCTTAAATATTTTTCATTTTTAAAATTTTTTTAAAAATTTTGTTTATTTTTTTAATTTATTAAAAAAAATTTTTTATTTTTTTTATTTTTTTTAAATTTTTAATTTTTTTTAATTTTCTTATATTTTTTTTAAATTTTTAAATTTTTTTAATTTTCTTATAATTTTTTTTTTTTTTAAATTTTTAAAAATTTTTTTTTAATTTTTTTTAATTTTTTTTTTTAAAAATTTGTTTTAATTTTTTAACAAAATTTTAAAAAAAAAAATTTTATTTTTTATAAAATTTTTTTTTTTAAAAAATTTCTATATTTTTCAATCTTCATTTTTTAAAAATTTTTTTAAGATTTAAAAAAAAAATTTTAAATTTTGTTTTAATTTTTTAACAATTTCTTTTAAAATAATTTTATTTATGTTTTTTAAATTTTTTCTACATTTTTTAATTTTTTTCTTTTTTAAAATTTTTTTTTCATTTTTTTTTAAATTTTTTAAAAAACTGTTTGTAATTTTTTATTTTTTAAATTTTTTATTGGTTTATTTTTTTTTCTTCTAAATTTTTGTATATTTTTTTTATTTAAATTTTTTTATTTTAATTTTCTTATAATTTTTTTATTTTTTTTAAATTTTTAAAAATTTTTTTAAAATTTTTTTAAATTATTTTTTAAAAAATTTGTTTTAATTTTTAAACAAATTTTTGTTTTAATTTTTTTTTTCAATTTTAAATTTTTCTTTAATTTTCTTATAATTTTTTTATTTTTTTAAATTTTTTAAAATTTTATTTAATTTTTTTTTTAAAATTTGTTTTAATTTTTTAACAAATTTTTTTTTTTTTTTCATTTTTCTTAAATATTTTTCATTTTTAAAATTTTTTTAAAATTTTTTTAAATTATTTTTTTTTAAATTTTTTTAAATTATTTTTTAAAAAATTTGTTTTAATTTTTTAACAAAATTTTTTTTATTTTTTTTCAATTTTAAATTTTTCTTTAATTTTCTTATATTTTTTTTTTATTTTTTTTAAATTTTATTTAATTTTTCTTTAAAAATTGCTTAATTTTTTAACAAAATTTTTAAAAAATTTTATTATTTTTTAAAAATTTTTTTCTATATTTTTTAATCTTTTCATTTTTTTAAAATTTTTTTAAAATTTAAAAAAAAAAATTTAAATTTTGTTTTAATTTTTTAACAATTTCTTTTAAAAAAAATTTTATTTATGTTTTTTAAATTTTTTCTACATTTTTTAATTTTTTTCTTTTTTAAATTTTTTTTTAATTTTAAATTTTTTTTAATTTTTTTAAATTTAAATTTTTTAAAAATTTTCTTATAATTTTTTTATTTTTTTAAAATTTTTTAAATTTTTTAAAAATTTTTTTAAAATTTTTTTTAAAAAATTTGTTTATTTTTTTTAATTTATTAAAAAAAATTTTTTATTTTTTTTATTTTTTTTAAATTTTTAATTTTTTTTAATTTTCTTATATTTTTTTTTAAATTTTTAAATTTTTTTAATTTTCTTATAATTTTTTATTTTTTTTAAATTTTTAAAAATTTTTTTTTAATTTTTTTTAATTTTTTTTTTTTAAAAATTTGTTTTAATTTTTTAACAAAATTTTTAAAAAAAAAATTTTATTTTTTATAAAATTTTTTTTTTAAAAAAATTTCTATATTTTTCAATCTTCATTTTTTAAAAATTTTTTTAAGATTTAAAAAAAAAATTTTAAATTTTGTTTTAATTTTTTAACAATTTCTTTTAAAATAATTTTATTTATGTTTTTTAAATTTTTTCTACATTTTTTAATTTTTTTCTTTTTTAAAATTTTTTTTCATTTTTTTTTAAATTTTTTAAAAAACTGTTTGTAATTTTTTATTTTTTAAATTTTTTATTTGTTTATTTTTTTTCTTCTAAATTTTTGTATATTTTTTTTATTTAAATTTTTTTATTTTAATTTTCTTATAATTTTTTTATTTTTTTTAAATTTTTAAAAATTTTTTTAAAATTTTTTTAAATTATTTTTTAAAAAATTTGTTTTAATTTTTAAACAAATTTTTGTTTTAATTTTTTTTTTCAATTTTAAATTTTTCTTTAATTTTCTTATAATTTTTTTATTTTTTTAAATTTTTTAAAATTTTATTTAATTTTTTTTTTAAAATTTGTTTTAATTTTTTAACAAATTTTTTTTTTTTTCATTTTTCTTAAATATTTTTCATTTTTAAAATTTTTTTAAAATTTTTTTAAATTATTTTTTTTTAAATTTTTTTAAATTATTTTTTAAAAAATTTGTTTTAATTTTTTAACAAAATTTTTTTTATTTTTTTTTCAATTTTAAATTTTTCTTTAATTTTCTTATATTTTTTTTTTATTTTTTTAAAATTTTATTTAATTTTTCTTTAAAAATTGCTTAATTTTTTAACAAAATTTTTAAAAAATTTTATTATTTTTTAAAAATTTTTTTCTATATTTTTTAATCTTTTCATTTTTTTAAAATTTTTTTAAAATTTAAAAAAAAATTTAAATTTTGTTTTAATTTTTTAACAATTTCTTTTAAAAAAAATTTTATTTATGTTTTTTAAATTTTTTCTACATTTTTTAATTTTTTTCTTTTTTAAATTTTTTTTTAATTTTAAATTTTTTTTAATTTTTTTAAATTTAAATTTTTTAAAATTTTCTTATAATTTTTTTATTTTTTTAAAATTTTTTAAATTTTTTAAAATTTTTTTAAAATTTTTTTTAAAAATTTTGTTTATTTTTTTTAATTTATTAAAAAAAATTTTTTATTTTTTTTATTTTTTTTAAATTTTTAATTTTTTTTAATTTTCTTATATTTTTTTTAAATTTTTAAATTTTTTAATTTTCTTATAATTTTTTATTTTTTTTAAATTTTTAAAATTTTTTAATTTTTTTTAATTTTTTTTTTTAAAATTTGTTTTAATTTTTTAACAAATTTTTTTAAAAAAAAATTTATTTTTTATAAAATTTTTTTTTAAAAAATTTCTATATTTTTCAATCTTCATTTTTTAAAATTTTTTTTAAGATTTAAAAAAAAATTTTAAATTTTGTTTTAATTTTTTAACAATTTCTTTTAAAATAATTTTATTTATGTTTTTTAAATTTTTTCTACATTTTTTAATTTTTTTCTTTTTTAAAATTTTTTTTCATTTTTTTTTAAATTTTTTAAAAAACTGTTTGTAATTTTTTTTTATTTTTTAAATTTTTTATTTGTTTATTTTTTTTCTTCTAAATTTTTGTATATTTTTTTTATTTAAATTTTTTTATTTTAATTTTCTTATAATTTTTTCATTTTTTTTAAATTTTTAAAAATTTTTTTAAAATTTTTTTAAATTATTTTTTAAAAAATTTGTTTTAATTTTTAAACAAATTTTTGTTTTAATTTTTTTTTTCAATTTTAAATTTTTCTTTAATTTTCTTATAATTTTTTTATTTTTTTAAATTTTTTAAAATTTTATTTAATTTTTTTTTAAAATTTGTTTTAATTTTTTAACAAATTTTTTTTTTTTCATTTTTCTTAAATATTTTTCATTT
>NW_027488099.1:0-10294 GCF_050908995.1 Andrena cerasifolii | reverse complement strand
TCCTGATATATTGGCCAAAATCTGGCGAAAATTTCGAGAATACACAAAATTGAGCTTTGTAACAGGAGAACCTGCCGTAGAAAAAGGTGGAACAATGTAACGTCTCCGGAGGGCAAATCAATGAACGATAAGTGGCGCAGATGTTTCGAGACAGTGACTGATTCAGAAGAGTCGCACAATTTTCGAACGCCTCTTGAAAGGCCTGCGCCTCTTATTTGCAACTTTAAGGCGATGCCTTTGTAGCTGAAATTCAGTATACCTCTTTTCACTTCATGTTCTCCTGATATATTGGCCAAAATCTGGCGAAAATTTTCAGAATGCTCAAAATTGGGCTTTGTAACAGGAGAACATGCCGTCGAAAGGGATGGCACAAAGTAACGTCTCCGGAGGGCAAACGCAAGAGCGAGAAGTGGAGCAGGTGTTCCGAGACAGTGACTGTTTAACGAAGAGACGCAGAATTTTCGAACGCCTCTTGAAAGGCCTGCACCTCTTAATTGCAAGTTTAAGGCGATGCCTTTGAAGCTGAAATTTAGTATACCTCTTTCCACTTCATGTTCTCCTGATATATTGGCCAAAATCTGGCGAAAATTTCGAGAATACACAAAATTGAGCTTTGTAACAGGAGAACCTGCCGTCGAAAGAGGTGGAACAAAGTAACGTCTCTGGAGAGCAAATCAAAGAGCGAGAAGTGGCGCAGATATTTCGAGACAGTGACTGTTTAACGAAGAGACGCAGAATTTTCGAACGCCTCTTGAAAGGCCTGCATCTCTTAATTGCAAGTTTAAGGCGATGCCTTTGAAGCTGAAATTTAGTATACCTCTTTCCACTTCATGTTCTCCTGATATATTCGCCAAAATCTGGCGAAAATTTTCAGAATGCACAGAATTGGGCTTTGTAACAGGAGAACATGCCGTCGAAAGAGATGGCACAAAGTAACATCTCCGGAGAGCAAATCAAAGAGCGAGATGTGGCGCAGATGTTTCGAGACAGTGACTGATTAACGAAGAGACGCAGAATTTTCGAACGCCTCTTGAAAGGCCTGCGCCTATTATTTGCAACTTTAAGGCGATGCCTTTGAAGCTGAAATTTAGTATACCTCTTTTGACTTCATGTTCTCCTGATATATTGGCCAAAATCTGGCGAAAATTTTCAGAATGCTCAAAATTGGGCTTTGTAACAGGAGAACATGCCGTCGAAAGAGATGGCACAAAGTAACGTCTCTGGAGAGCAAATCAAAGAGCGAGAAGTGGCGCAGGTGTTCCGAGACAGTGACTGTTTAACGAAGAGACGCAGAATTTTCGAACGCCTCTTGAAAGGCCTGCACCTCTTAATTGCAAGTTTAAGGCGATGCCTTTGAAGCTGAAATTTAGTATACCTCTTTCCACTTCATGTTCTCCTGATATATTGGCCAAAATCTGGCGAAAATTTTCAGAATCCACAGAATTGGGCTTTGTAACAGGAGAACATGCCGTCGAAAGAGATGGCACAAAGTAACGTCTCCGGAGGGCAAATCAATGAGCGAGAAGTGGCGCAGATGTTTCGAGACAGTGACTGATTCAGGAAGAGTCGCACAATTTTCGAACGCCTCTTGAAATGCCTGCGTCTCTGATTAGATACATTTAAGCGATGCCTTTGAAGCTGAAATTTAGTATACCTCTTTCCACTTCATGTTTTCCTGATATATTGGCCAAAATCTAGCGAAAATTTTCAGAATGCACAAAATTGGGCTATGTAACAGGAGAACATGCTGTCGAAAGAGATGGCACAAAGTAACGTCTCCGGAGAGCAAATCAAAGAGCGAGATGTGGCGCAGATGTTTCGAGACAGTGACTGACTCAGGAAGAGACGCAGAATTTTCGAAAGCCTCTTGAAAGGCTTGCGCCTCTTATTTGCAACATTAAGGCGATGCCTTTGAAGCTGAAATTCAGTATACCTCTTTTGACTTCATGTTCTCCTGATATATTGGCCAAAATCTGGCGAAAATTTTCAGAATGCTCAAAATTGGGCTTTGTAACAGGAGAACATGCCGTCGAAAGAGATGGCACAAAGTAACGTCTCCGGAGAACAAATCAAAGAGCGAGATGTGGCGCAGATGTTTCGAGACAGTGACTGATTAACGAAGAGACGCAGAATTTTCGAACGCCTCTTGAAAGGCCTGCGCCTCTTATTTGCAACTTTAAGGCGATGCCTTTGAAGCTGAAATTTAGTATACCTCTTTCCACTACATTTTCTCCTGATTTATTGGCCAAAATCTGGCGAAAATTTCGAGAATACACAAAATTGGGCTTTGTAACAGGAGAACATGCCGTCGAAAGAGATGGCACAAAGTAACGTCTCCGGAGGGCAAATCAATGAGCGAGAAGTGGCGCAGATGTTTCGAGACAGTGACTGTTTAACGAAGACACGCAGAATTTTCGAACGTCTCTTGAAAGGCCTGCGCCTCTGATTTGCAACTTTAATGCGGTGCCTTTGAAGCTGAAATTTAGTATATCTCTTTCCACTTCATTTTCTCCTGATATATTGGCCAAAATCTGGCGAAAATTTCGAGAATGCTCAAAATTGGGCTTTGTAACAGGAGAACATGCCGTCGAAAGAGATGGCACAAAGTAACGTCTCCGGAGAGCAAATCAAAGAGCGAGAAGTGGCGCAGATATTTCGAGACAGTGACTGTTTAACGAAGACACGTAGAATTTTCGAACGCCTCTTGAAAGGCCTGCGCCTCTGATTTGCAACTTTAAGGCGGTGCCTTTGAAGCTGAAATTTAGTATACCTCTTTCCACATCATTTTCTCCTGATATATTGGCCAAAATCTGGCGAAAATTTCGAGAATACACAAAATTGAGCTTTCTAACAGGAGAACATGCCGTCGAAAGAGATGGAACAATGTAACGTCTCCGGACAGCAAACGAAAGAGCGAGAAGTGGAGCAGGTGTTCCGAGACAGTGACTGTTTAACGAAGAGACGCAGAATTTTCGAACGCCTCTTGAAAGGCCTGCACCTCTTAATTGCAAGTTTAAGGCGATGCCTTTGAAGCTGAAATTTAGTATACCTCTTTCCACTTCATGTTCTCCTGATATATTGGCCAAAATCTGGCGAAAATTTTCAGAATCCACAGAATTGGGCTTTGTAACAGGAGAACATGCCGTCGAAAGAGATGGCACAAAGTAACGGCTCCGGAGGGCAAATCAATGAGCGAGAAGTGGCGCAGATGTTTCGAGACAGTGACTGATTCAGGAAGAGTCGCACAATTTTCGAACGCCTCTTGAAATGCCTGCGTCTCTGATTAGATACATTTAAGCGATGCCTTTGAAGCTGAAATTTAGTATACCTCTTTCCACTTCATGTTTTCCTGATATATTGGCCAAAATCTAGCGAAAATTTTCAGAATGCACAAAATTGGGATATGTAACAGGAGAACATGCTGTCGAAAGAGATGGCACAAAGTAACGTCTCCGGAGAGCAAATCAAAGAGCGAGAAGTGGCGCAGATATTTCGAGACAGTGACTGTTTAACGAAGACACGCAGAATTTTCGAACGCCTCTTGAAAGGCCTGCGCCTCTGATTTGCAACTTTAAGGCGGTGCCTTTGAAGCTGAAATTTAGTATACCTCTTTCCACATCATTTTCTCCTGATATATTGGCCAAAATCTGGCGAAAATTTCGAGAATACACAAAATTGAGCTTTGTAACAGGAGAACATGCCGTCGAAAGAGATGGCACAAAGTAACGTCTCTGGAGAGCAAATCAAAGAGCGAGAAGTGGCGCAGATATTTCGAGACAGTGACTGTTTAACGAAGACACGCAGAATTTTCGAACGCCTCTTGAAAGGCCTGCGCCTCTGATTTGCAACTTTAAGGCGATGACTTTGAAGCTGAAATTTAGTATACCTCTTTTGACTTCATGTTCTCCTGATTTATTGGCCAAAATCTGGCGAAAATTTTCAGAATCCACAGAATTGGGCTTTGTAACAGGAGAACATGCCGTCGAAAGAGATGGCACAAAGTAACGTCTCCGGAGGGCAAATCAATGAGCGAGAAGTGGCGCAGATGTTTCGAGACAGTGACTGATTCAGGAAGAGTCGCACAATTTTCGAACGCCTCTTGAAATGCCTGCGTCTCTGATTAGATACATTTAAGCGATGCCTTTGAAGCTGAAATTTAGTATACCTCTTTCCACTTCATGTTTTCCTGATATATTGGCCAAAATCTAGCGAAAATTTTCAGAATGCACAAAATTGGGCTATGTAACAGGAGAACATGCTGTCGAAAGAGATGGCACAAAGTAACGTCTCCGGAGAGCAAATCAAAGAGCGAGATGTGGCGCAGATGTTTCGAGACAGTGACTGACTCAGGAAGAGACGCAGAATTTTCGAAAGCCTCTTGAAAGGCTTGCGCCTCTTATTTGCAACATTAAGGCGATGCCTTTGAAGCTGAAATTCAGTATACCTCTTTTGACTTCATGTTCTCCTGATATATTGGCCAAAATCTGGCGAAAATTTTCAGAATGCTCAAAATTGGGCTTTGTAACAGGAGAACATGCCGTCGAAAGAGATGGCACAAAGTAACGTCTCCGGAGAACAAATCAAAGAGCGAGATGTGGCGCAGATGTTTCGAGACAGTGACTGATTAACGAAGAGACGCAGAATTTTCGAACGCCTCTTGAAAGGCCTGCGCCTCTTATTTGCAACTTTAAGGCGATGCCTTTGAAGCTGAAATTTAGTATACCTCTTTCCACTACATTTTCTCCTGATTTATTGGCCAAAATCTGGCGAAAATTTCGAGAATACACAAAATTGGGCTTTGTAACAGGAGAACATGCCGTCGAAAGAGATGGCACAAAGTAACGTCTCCGGAGGGCAAATCAATGAGCGAGAAGTGGCGCAGATGTTTCGAGACAGTGACTGTTTAACGAAGACACGCAGAATTTTCGAACGTCTCTTGAAAGGCCTGCGCCTCTGATTTGCAACTTTAATGCGGTGCCTTTGAAGCTGAAATTTAGTATATCTCTTTCCACTTCATTTTCTCCTGATATATTGGCCAAAATCTGGCGAAAATTTCGAGAATGCTCAAAATTGGGCTTTGTAACAGGAGAACATGCCGTCGAAAGAGATGGCACAAAGTAACGTCTCCGGAGAGCAAATCAAAGAGCGAGAAGTGGCGCAGATATTTCGAGACAGTGACTGTTTAACGAAGACACGTAGAATTTTCGAACGCCTCTTGAAAGGCCTGCGCCTCTGATTTGCAACTTTAAGGCGGTGCCTTTGAAGCTGAAATTTAGTATACCTCTTTCCACATCATTTTCTCCTGATATATTGGCCAAAATCTGGCGAAAATTTCGAGAATACACAAAATTGAGCTTTCTAACAGGAGAACATGCCGTCGAAAGAGATGGAACAATGTAACGTCTCCGGACAGCAAACGAAAGAGCGAGAAGTGGAGCAGGTGTTCCGAGACAGTGACTGTTTAACGAAGAGACGCAGAATTTTCGAACGCCTCTTGAAAGGCCTGCACCTCTTAATTGCAAGTTTAAGGCGATGCCTTTGAAGCTGAAATTTAGTATACCTCTTTCCACTTCATGTTCTCCTGATATATTGGCCAAAATCTGGCGAAAATTTTCAGAATCCACAGAATTGGGCTTTGTAACAGGAGAACATGCCGTCGAAAGAGATGGCACAAAGTAACGTCTCCGGAGGGCAAATCAATGAGCGAGAAGTGGCGCAGATGTTTCGAGACAGTGACTGATTCAGGAAGAGTCGCACAATTTTCGAACGCCTCTTGAAATGCCTGCGTCTCTGATTAGATACATTTAAGCGATGCCTTTGAAGCTGAAATTTAGTATACCTCTTTCCACTTCATGTTTTCCTGATATATTGGCCAAAATCTAGCGAAAATTTTCAGAATGCACAAAATTGGGATATGTAACAGGAGAACATGCTGTCGAAAGAGATGGCACAAAGTAACGTCTCCGGAGAGCAAATCAAAGAGCGAGAAGTGGCGCAGATATTTCGAGACAGTGACTGTTTAACGAAGACACGCAGAATTTTCGAACGCCTCTTGAAAGGCCTGCGCCTCTGATTTGCAACTTTAAGGCGGTGCCTTTGAAGCTGAAATTTAGTATACCTCTTTCCACATCATTTTCTCCTGATATATTGGCCAAAATCTGGCGAAAATTTCGAGAATACACAAAATTGAGCTTTGTAACAGGAGAACATGCCGTCGAAAGAGATGGCACAAAGTAACGTCTCTGGAGAGCAAATCAAAGAGCGAGAAGTGGCGCAGATATTTCGAGACAGTGACTGTTTAACGAAGACACGCAGAATTTTCGAACGCCTCTTGAAAGGCCTGCGCCTCTGATTTGCAACTTTAAGGCGATGACTTTGAAGCTGAAATTTAGTATACCTCTTTTGACTTCATGTTCTCCTGATTTATTGGCCAAAATCTTGCGAAAATTTCGAGAATACACAAAATTGGGCTTTGTAACAGGAGAACATGCAGTCGAAAGAGATGGAACAAAGTAATGTCTCCGGAGAGCAAATCAAAGAGCGAGAAGTGGCGCAGGTGTTTCGAGACAGTGACTGTTTCACGAAGAGACGCAGAATTTTCGATCGCCTCCTGAATGGCCTGCGCCTCTTAATTGCAAGTTTAAGGCGATGCCTTTGAAGCTGAAATTTAGTATACCTCTTTCCACTTCATGTTCTCCTGATATATTGGCCAAAATCTGGCGAAAATTTTCAGAATGCACAGAATTGGGCTTTGTAACAGGAGAACATGCCGTCGAAAGAGATGGCACAAAGTAACATCTCCGGAGAGCAAATCAAAGAGCGAGATGTGGCGCAGATGTTTCGAGACAGTGACTGATTAACGAAGAGACGCAGAATTTTCGAACGCCTCTTGAAAGGCCTGCGCCTATTATTTGCAACTTTAAGGCGATGCCTTTGAAGCTGAAATTTAGTATACCTCTTTTGACTTCATGTTCTCCTGATATATTGGCCAAAATCTGGCGAAAATTTTCAGAATGCGCAAAATTGGGCTTTGCGACAGGAGAACATGCCGCCGAAAGAGATGGCACAAAGTAACGTCTCCGGAGAGCAAATCAATGAGCGAGAAGTGGCGCAGATGTTTCGAGACAGTGACTGATTCAGGAAGAGTCGCACAATTTTCGAACGCCTCTTGAAAGGCCTGCGCCTCTTATTTGCAACTTTAAGGCGATGCCTTTGTAGCTGAAATTCAGTATACCTCTTTTCACTTCATGTTCTCCTGATATATTGGCCAAAATCTGGCGAAAATTTTCAGAATGCTCAAAATTGGGCTTTGTAACAGGAGAACATGCCGTCGAAAGAGATGGCACAAAGTAACGTCTCCGGAGGGCAAACGCAAGAGCGAGAAGTGGAGCAGGTGTTCCGAGACAGTGACTGTTTAACGAAGAGACGCAGAATTTTCGAACGCCTCTTGAAAGGCCTGCACCTCTTAATTGCAAGTTTAAGGCGATGCCTTTGAAGCTGAAATTTAGTATACCTCTTTCCACTTCATGTTCTCCTGATATATTGGCCAAAATCTGGCGAAAATTTCGAGAATACACAAAATTGAGCTTTGTAACAGGAGAACCTGCCGTCGAAAGAGGTGGAACAAAGTAACGTCTCTGGAGAGCAAATCAAAGAGCGAGAAGTGGCGCAGATATTTCGAGACAGTGACTGTTTAACGAAGAGACGCAGAATTTTCGAACGCCTCTTGAAAGGCCTGCATCTCTTAATTGCAAGTTTAAGGCGATGCCTTTGAAGCTGAAATTTAGTATACCTCTTTCCACTTCATGTTCTCCTGATATATTGGCCAAAATCTGGCGAAAATTTTCAGAATGCTCAAAATTGGGCATTGTAACAGGAGAACATGCTGTCGAAAGAGATGGAACAATGTAACGTCTCCGGACAGCAAACGAAAGAGCGAGAAGTGGCGCAGGTGTTTCGAGACAGTGTCTGTTTCACGAAGAGACGCATAATTTTCGAAAGCCTCTTGAAAGGCCTGCGCCCCTTAATTGCAACTTTAAGGCGATGCCTTTGAAGCTGAAATTTAGTATACCTCTTTCCACTTCATGTTCTCCTGATATATTGGCCAAAATCTAGCGAAAATTTTCAGAATGCGCAAAATTGGGCTTTGCGTCAGGAGAACATGCCGCCGAAAGAGATGGCACAAAGTAACGTCTCCGGAGAGCAAATCAATGAGCGAGAAGTGGCGCAGATGTTTCGAGACAGTGACTGTTTAACGAAGAGACGCAAAATTTTCGAAAGCCTCTTGGAAGGCCTGCGCCTCGTAATTGCAACTTTAAGGCGATGCCTTTGAAGCTGAAATTTAGTATACCTCTTTCCACTTCATGTTCTCCTGATATATTGGCCAAAATCTGGCAAAAATTTTCAGAATGCACAGAATTGGGCTTTGTAACAGGGGAACATGCCGTCGAAAGAGATGGCACAAAGTAACGTCTCCGGAGGGCAAATCAATGAGCGAGATGTGGCGCAGATGTTTCGAGACAGGGACTGTTTAACGAAGAGTCGCACAATTTTCGAACGCCTCTTGAAAGGCCTGCGCCTCTGATTTGATACTTTTAAGCGATGCCTTTGAAGCTGAAATTTAGTATACCTCTTTCCACTTCATGTTTTCCTGATATATTGGCCACAATCTAGCGAAAATTTTCAGAATGCACAGAATTGGGCTTTGTAACAGGAGAACATGCCGTCGAAAGTGATGGCACAAAGTAACGTCTCCGGAGAGCAAATCAAAGAGCGAGATGTGGCGCAGATGTTTCGAGACAGTTACTGATTAACGAAGAGACGCAGAATTTTCGAAAGCCTCTTGAAAGGCCTGCGCCCCTTAATTGCAACTTTAAGGCGATGCCTTTGAAGCTGAAATTTAGTATACCTCTTTCCACTTCATGTTCTCCTGATATATTGGCCAAAATCTGGCGAAAATTTTCAGAATCCACAGAATTCGGCTTTGTAACAGGAGAACATGCCGTCGAAAGAGATGGCACAAAGTAACGTCTCCGGAGGGCAAATCAATGAGCGAGAAGTGGCGCAGATGTTTCGAGACAGTGACTGTTTAGCGAAGAGTCGCACAATTTTCGAACGCCTCTTGAAAGGCCTGCGCCTCTGATTTGATACATTTAAGCGATGCCTTTGAAGCTGAAATTTAGTATACCTCTTTCCACTTCATGTTTTCCTGATATATTGGCCAAAATCTAGCGAAAATTTTCAGAATGCACAAAATTGGGCTTTGTAACAGGATAACATGCTGTCGAAAGTGATGGCACAAAGTAACGTCTCCGGAGAGCAAATCAAAGAGCGAGATGTGGCGCAGATGTTTCGAGACAGTGACTGATTCAGGAAGAGAAGCAGAATTTTCGAAAGCCTCTTGAAAGGCCTGCGCCTCTTATTTGCAACTTTAAGGCGATGCCTGTGAAGCTGAAATTCAGTATACCTCTTTTGACTTCATGTTCTCCTGATATATTGGCCAAAATCTGGCGAAAATTTTCAGAATGCGCAAAATTGGGCTTTGCGACAGGAGAACATGCCGCCGAAAGAGATGGCACAAAGTAACGTCTCCGGAGAGCAAATCAATGAGCGAGAAGTGGCGCAGATGTTTCGAGACAGTGACTGTTTAACGAAGAGTCGCAAAATTTTCGAAAGCCTCTTGAAAGGCCTGCGCCTCGTAATTGCAACTTTAAGGCGATGCCTTTGAAGCTGAAATTTAGTATACCTCTTTCCACTTCATTTTCTCCTGATATATTGGCCAAAATCTGGCGAAAATTTCGAGAATACACAAAATTGAGCTTTGTAACAGGAGAACCTGCCGTAGAAAAAGGTGGAACAATGTAACGTCTCCGGAGGGCAAATCAATGAGCGATAAGTGGCGCAGATGTTTCGAGACAGTGACTGATTCAGGAAGAGTCGCACAATTTTCGAACGCCTCTTGAAAGGCCTGCGCCTCTTATTTGCAACTTTAAGGCGATGCCTTTGTAGCTGAAATTCAGTATACCTCTTTTCACTTCATGTTCTCCTGATATATTGGCCAAAATCTGGCGAAAATTTTCAGAATGCTCAAAATTGGGCTTTGTAACAGGAGAACATGCCGTCGAAAGAGATGGCACAAAGTAACGTCTCCGGAGGGCAAACGCAAGAGCGAGAAGTGGAGCAGGTGTTCCGAGACAGTGACTGTTTAACGAAGAGACGCAGAATTTTCGAACGCCTCTTGAAAGGCCTGCACCTCTTAATTGCAAGTTTAAGGCGATGCCTTTGAAGCTGAAAT
>NW_027488098.1:0-10294 GCF_050908995.1 Andrena cerasifolii | reverse complement strand
TTTTTAAAATTTTTTTTTAAATTATTATTTTTATTTAAAAAAATGTTTTCAAAATTTTTTTAAAATTTTTTTTAATTTTTAATTTTTAAAATTTTAATTTTTCTTTAAATTTTCCTATAATTTTTTTTAATTTTCCTATAATTTTTTTTCCATATTTTTAATTTTTCTTATTTTTTTCATTTTTAAATTTTTTTTTTTAAATTTTTTTAAAAACTTTTCTTTACTTTAATTTTTAAATTTTTTTTTAAATTTTTTTTAAAATATAATTTCTTTATTTCAAAAAATGTTTTTAAATTTTTTTTAATTTATATTTTTCTTTTATTTTAATTTTTTTATTTTTTTAAATTTTTTTTTTAATTTTCTTATAATTTTTTTTTAATTTTTTAAAATATATTTAAAAAAATTTTTTAAATTTTTTCAGATTTTTTTTTAATTTACTTATAATTTTTTAAAATTTTTTTAAAAATTATCATAATTTTCTTAAATTTTTTAAAATTTTTTTTTAAATTTTTATATTTATTTTTTTAATTTTTAAATATTTTTTAAAATTTTTTAAACAAATTTTCTTATAATTTTTTTATTTTTTTTAAATTTTTTTCAATTTTTCTAAAAAAATTTTTAATTTTTTTTAATTTTTAAAATTTTTTTAAAAATTATTTAAAATTTTTTTATTTATTTTAAAAAAAAATTTTCTACATTTTTTAAATTTTTTCAATTTTAAAATTTTTTTTCTAATTTTTTTTAAATTTCTTTGTATTTTTTATTTTTAAATTTTTTTTAAATTTTTCTAAAAAAATTTTCAATTTTTTTTAATTTTTAAAATTTTTTTTAAATTTTTTAAAAAACTTTTCTTTACTTTAATTATTAAATTTTTTTTAATTTTTTTAAAAATATAATTTCTTTATTTCAAAAAATGTTTTTAAATTTTTTTTTAATATTTATTTTTCTTTTTTTTTAATTTTTTTTATTTTTTAAAAATTTTTTTTTAATTTTTTTTAATTTCCTTATAATTTTATTTTAATTTTTAAAAATATATTTAAAAAAAATTTAAAATTTTTTTTAAAATATTTTTTTAATTTTCTTATAATTTTTTTATTTTTTAAAATTTTTTAAAAATTTTCTAAACTTATTTAAATTTTTTTAAAGGTATTATTATTTTATTTAAAAAATATTTTTAATTTTTTTAAATTTTTTTTAATTTTTATTTCTCTTTTATTTTAATTTTTTAATTTTTAAAATTTTAAAATTTTTTTTTTAATTTTCTTATAATTTTTTTTATTTTTAAAATTTTTAAAATTATCAATTTTTTTTAATTTTTTAAATTTTTTAAAAATTTTTTTAAAATTTTTAAAATTTTTTAAAATTTTTAAAAATTTTTTTAAAAGTTTTTTAAATTTTTTTTAATATTTTTAAAAAATTTTCTTTGCTTTATTTTTTTTAATTTTTATTTATTTTTTCAATTTTTTTTAAATTATTTATATTTTTTATTTTTTGAAATTTAAAATTTTTTTTTAAATTTTTTTAATTTTTTTAATTTTTTTTTAAATTTTTTTAAAAATATAATTTCTTTATTTAAAAAAATGTTTTAAATTTTTTTTAATTTTTATTTTACTTTTATTTTAATTATTTTTAATTTTTTTAAATTAAAAAAAAAGGTTTTTAATTTTCATATAATTTTAAAAAATTTTTTTTAAATTTTTCAATTTTTAATTTTTTTTTATTTTTTTTTAAATTTTGTTTCTTTATTTTTTTTCAATTTTTAAAATTAAAAAAAATTGTAATTTTTTTTTAATTTAAAAAAAAAAATTATTTTTTAAATTTTTTTAAATTTTTTTTTTTTTTTTTAAATTATTAATATTTTTTAATTTTGAAAATTTTGAATTTTTTTTTGAATTTTTTAAATTTTTAAAAAAAAAATTTTAATTTTCTTAAATTTTTTTTTATTTTAAAATTTTTTTTTGAATTTTTAAAATTTTTTTAAAATTTTTTAAAAAGTATTATTCTTTTATTTCAAAAATGTTTTTTAATTTTTTAAAATTTTGTTTAATTTTTTTTTTAATTTACTTATATATTTTTTTTAATTGTTACATTTTTTAAAATTTTTTTAAAATTTTTTGTATTTATTTTTTTAATTTTTTAAAATTTTAATAAATTTTTTTTTTAAATTTTGTTTTAATTTTTTAAAATTTAAAAAAAAATTATTAATCCTTTTTATTTTTTTTTAAAAAAAATTAAAATTTTTTTTATATTTTTTTAAATTTTTTTAAAAATTTTTTTAAAAACTTTTCTTTACTTTAATTTTTTAATTTTTAAAATTTTTTTTAAAATATTATTTCTTTATTTCAAAAAATGTTGTTAAATTTTTTTTAATTTATAATTTTCTTTTATTTTAATTTTGTTTATTTTTTTAAATTTTTTTTTTAAATTTTTTTTTTAATTTTCTTATAATTTTTTTTTTAATTTTTTAAAATATATTTAAAAAAAATTTTAAATTTTTTTCAGATTTTTTTTTAATTTACTTATAATTTTTTTAATTTTTTTTTAAAAATTATCATAATTTTCTTAAATTTTTTAAAAAATTTTTTTTAAATTTTTATATTTATTTTTTTAATTTTTTAAAATTTTAATAAATTTTTTTTTATTATTCTTTTTTTAATTTTTTAAATATTTTTTAAAATTTTTAAACAAATTTTCTTATAATTTTTTTATTTTTTTTAAATTTTTTTCAATTTTTCTAAAAAAAATTTTAATTTTTTTTAATTTTTAAAATTTTTTTAAAAATTATTTAAAATTTTTTTATTTATTTTAAAAAAAAATTTTCTACATTTTTTAAATTTTTTCAATTTTAAATTTTTTTTTCTAATTTTTTTTAAATTTCTTTGTATTTTTTATTTTTTTAATTTTTTTAAATTTTTCTAAAACAAATTTTAATTTTTTTTAATTTTTAAAATTTTTTTTAAATTTTTTTAAAAAACTGTTCTTTACTTTAATTTTTAAAATTTTTTAAAATTTTTTTAAAAATGTAATTTCTTTATTTAAAAAAATGTTTTAAATTTTTTTTTAATTTTTATTTTTCTTTCGTTTTAATTTTTTTTATTTTTTTAAGTTTTTTAAATTTTTTTAAAATTTTCTTATAATTTTTTTATTGTTTAATTTTTTTTAAATTTTTTAAAAATTATCATAATTGTCTTAAAATTTTTTTTAAAATTTTTAAAAAATTTAAAAAAAAATTTTTTTTAATTTTGTTTTATTTTTTTAAAATTTAAAAAAAAATTATTAATTCTTTTTCAATTTTTAAAAAAAAATAAAAAATTTTTTTTATATTTTTTAAAATTTTTTTAAAAATTTTTTAAAAAACTTTTCTTTACTTTAATTTTTTTATTTTTTTTTTAATTTTTTTAAAAATATAATTTCTTTATTTCAAAAAATGTTTTTAAATTTTTTTAATTTTTATTTTTCTTTTTTTTTTTAATTTTTTTTATTTTTAAAAATTTTTTTTAAAATTTTTTTTTAATTTTTTTCTTTATTTATTTAATTTTTTTTAATTTAAAAAAAAATTTTTTTAATTTTTTTGTTAATTTTAAAAAAAATTTATTTATTTTTATTTTTTTAATTTTTTAAAATTATTTATATTTTTTAATTTTTGAAAATTTTGATTTTTTTTAGAATTTTTTAAATTTTTAAAAAAAAAATTTTTAATTTTCTTAAAATTTTATTTATTTTTAAAATTTTTTTTTAATTTTTCTAATTTTTTAAAATTTTTTTACAAGTATTATTCTTTTATTTCAAAAATGTGTTTTAATTTTTTTTTAATTTTTTTTTAATTTTTATTTTTCGTTTATTTTAATTTTTTTAATTATTAAAATTTTTTTTAAATTTTTTAAACATTTTCATATAATTTTTTTTATTTTTTAAATTTTTTTAAAGTTTTTAAAAAGTATTATTCTTTTATTTCAAAAATGTTTTTTAATTTTTTTTAAATTTTATTTAATTTTTTTTGAATTTACTTATAATTTTTTTATTTTTTACATTTTTTAAAATTTTTTTAAAAATTATCATAATTTTCTTAAATTTTTTTTAAAAATTTTTTTAAAATTTTTTATATTTATTTTTTTAATTTTTTAAAATTTTAATAAAATTTTTTTTATTATTTTTTTTTAATTTTTTAAATATTTTTTAAATTTTTTAAACAAATTTTCGTATAACTTTTTTATTTTTTTTAAATTTTTTTCAATTTTTCTAAAAAAAATTTTAATTTTTTTTAATTTTTAAAATTTTTGTTAAAAATTTTTAAAAAACTTTTCTTTACTTTAATTTTTAAATTTTTTTTTAAAATTTTTTTAAAAATATAATTTCTTTATTTAAAAAAATGTTTTAAATTTTTTTTAATTTTTATTTTTCTTTCATTTTATTTTTTTTTATTTTTTTAAATTATTAATTTTTTTTAAAATTTTTTTAAAATTTTCTTATAATTTTTTAAATTTTTTAAAATTTTTATTTGTTTTTTTTTTTATTTTTTAATTTTTTTATTTTTCTTTTAAATTTTTTTTTTTTTTTTATTTAAAATTATTTTTGTATTTAAAATTTTTTATATTTTAATTACTTTATATTTTTTTTAAATTTAAAAAAAATTTAATTGTTTTAAATTTTTATAAATTTTGTTTTAATTTATTGTTGTGCCCTGCGTGATGGCTCGCAAGGCTGGTACGGGATCTGGCGTAATCGTGGGTTCGGGAGTGATTAAAGGATGAGAATCCACCGGATGAACTACACCAAGTGTGATTAAACCCAAAGACTAAGTCTTTATTCAAAAACACTTAAACTAGACCGGAGTGTACAAGTAGGAATTAACCGTGTTAACTGGTCGAGAGTCGGCTCTAGAGTCTCCCGATTTGCGGCGGCAAATCGGTTTTTATTGCGCTATTGGGCGTGGTGCCGTCGCTTCGCGTTGCCGTGCATGGTCACGTTGCAACGCTCGCAATTTCGCTGATTTTGTAGTTTCGCGCTTTGCCTCGCAACTGATTTTGCTTAGGAACGTCTCGAACGTTCTGGAGTAGTATAATGGTTAATATGAAGTATAATATGTCGCGTGACACGTGTGCTTGGGCGTTGCCTGGGCACAACATCCCTCCCCCCTTGGGGAGGAAAAGCCATAGCTTTTTCTGCCGATGATAAACTATCTTAGGGAAATCCCAAAACTCGTAATGGTTGGATTGGTTATCATCGACTTACATGTGGTTTTTCTTAACTAGCTTATAATGGTATATTTTAAAGAGAATTAGTGGAAGACGTTTCCTCCTTACTAACTATTTTGATTATCGCTTCGGGTTTTTGTGTTGTTTTGTCGCGACTCGTGTTGTCTGTGGTACAGCGGTACTTTGCAGCGTACAATGCATTTGTAAAGTGCGTACATACATAGTGTAGTTGTGATAAATCCCGTCACAGAGGATAGTGTAAAGAAGCTATAGTGATACTCGGTTGGTATAATCTCGGGTTTTTCTAAATCGTTTTGTAAGTCTTCTAATTTTTTACTAACTTTATTTAATTCTTCCGGGTGTTTGATTATTCTTTTAAGTTCAAAATTGGTATGTCGGTACGAATTTACAGTGGTCTGTGGAAACGTAATTTCGTCTAGTGTCAAATTGTAACCAGGTAAGTAGTTCCATGTTTTTTCTATTCCGTATTGTTTTCCGGTTTCTATCGTAAATTCGGCGGTAGTGATAGTACATTTATTTCTTATCGTTATTATACCAGAGTCCTTAATACTATACATGTTTGTGTTTTTATCGCCGCAGGTTACTGCTAGTTGTATTTGTTTCGGTGCGATATAAATCCATGTGCCCGGTTGTTGTAATTCTATCAGGATCGTGTGTTTCAGTGTCATGATTCGTATTTTACAATTGTTCGGTTTTTGCGTCAATTTTGTGTACAACTGTACTTCGCAGGGTCCGTATGGTATCGCTTTGAACATTGGATGGTTTGAGGTGCAGAGATATAGCTCGTTTATAGTTTTACATTCTGTTAGGTCTTGTTTGCTTAGTTGTATGTAATCTTGCACCGAGGTGTCGAGTACCACGTATGAGTCGAGGGGTTCTATATATGCGTAGAACGAATCGTTTACCTTTGTGGGTACCGGGTGTACCTTGCTTAATTTGAATTTCTTTGCGCTCAACAATGGGATATCTAGTACTACGGTAATTGATTTCGTATCCGAAAATGCGGAAAGTGTAAGGATGTCGTATAGGACGTGCATATTTTCTAGTTTTATTCCGATCGGGAAGTCTAATCCTTGCGGGATGTGAGCGAGTGCTGAAGTGAGGTATGTTATGATTTGTGCCGGTGGCATTAATTGTGGGTTAAGGACTCCTTTCTTTATATCCATTATGAATTCTAACAAGTCTTGTGTGTCACGCAGGAGTGTTTCCGCGACGCTATTTATTAGTATGAGGTTTTCGTCTATTGTCTCTCGAAATCTAGTAATGTCAGTCGTCTGTTGTAGTAAGTATTGAATTTGCCAAGTTGCGTTTAAAAGGGTTTTTTCATTTTCTTGTACGTTGTGTATAGTTTCATTTAGAAGTTCGGCGTTAGCTCTTACAATTTGCATTTGCCCTTTGATTGTATTCTTTAATCTACTGTCTTGTCTTTTTAGGAAGTCTATTTGGTCGTTGATTATCTTTCTGTCTTCGGAATCCATTAGTCCGAAGAGTGATTTGCCTATGTAACCTAATCCGTCTATTAGCCCGCGACGCTGTTTTGGTGCGGAGCTTATGGTTTGTTGGACGTAAGTAAGGAATTTGGTTACGCGGTCTACTTTGCTTTGAATTTTCGTGCCAAACGTTTTACAGAATTTTTGTAAGTTATTAGTAGAAGGTGTTTTACACTGAGCAAGTATGTCATATAGTGCTGCCTGGAGATTTGATTCGCGTCGGTAAATGTACGATATGTCTAAGTGTAGTATTAGTTTCCAACTATCCCGGTAAATCTGTAGATCGCCTAAGTTTTCGAAGTAAATGCCCGGGTGATCTTGAAATTCTTTTATAGCGAAGTCTGTGTCGGGGGTTGTTCCTCCTATGAGTAGTGTCGTCAATTGTAGGACGGTAATCCTGTAAAATATAATGTCGAGGTGTAGTCGACGCATCTTTCTGTTCGTCGCGAAGTCTCTTGTCTTGCGTGTGTTTCGCGTGCGCGAGATAAAATTTTGTTAACGTAAGGCAGTTCTTCCTTGCAAGAGACTCGATTGTCTCGTCGCTTCTCATTCCGTTGTGATCAGTTGCGACATCATGTTGTGTTTCTTAAGCCTTCCTCGCGAGCTCGCGCTGTTTTTACTGGTACGTTTAGTGCAAGTTGTTGGGTGTTTTGTGTTTTGGTGGAAGTGCGTAGGGTTTTTATAATTGGTTTCCTCTTTTCTTAAATTTTTAGTGTTTGGAATATCCGGCGCCGTCCGGGTTTATGAGTATTGGGTACAGGCGGGCGGTGCGGGAGTACCGCTCGGCGCGGCGTCAAATCGCCGCCGAAAACGCTGAATGGTTGGACGCGGAGGACGCGTGGGGGATACGGGCACTTTACGGTGAGTATCAAATGTTTTTTGTCGGTTAGGTGTTTTTTGTTTCTAGTGCAATTTTCTATTTTGGTTATTCCGCGTCTGGTTATTGTTCCAGAACGTCATGGCGATCGTTTTCCGGAACCCTTCACGCGGCCAGGTCCGTGGTTTCTATTATAGGCGCGCTTGGGGGGTGACACACACACATATTAATTTGGACTCATATATCCTAAATTGAATAAATTTTTTCTCCTCCTTTTTTTTCCAATAGTTTGTCTGCGTACCGTTACTTTCCTTCACTACTGCGACCGTTTCCTTGTTCCTGTCCTATTCTATGAAGTGTTTTAACCGGTTTGCGTGTACGCGGCGCGTTTTTCGTCCCTTTCCTATAGTGTAGTTATTATTGTCGTGCGTGTTTTGAATTGAGTAGGGTCCTATCCACGCGGGTGTTAGTTTTTTCGATCGTCCGCGTCTCACTGTCTCGTCGTGTAGGAGTACTTGCTCCCCAATTTTGAAAAATTTGTTAGCTGTCCTTTTATCATATTGCCTTTTTGACTTGTCCTTATTGATCCCTATAGTTTCGCGCGCGATGCTATTCGTGGACCGTAGTCTTTCGCGTAATTCTTCAGCGTATTTGTCGTAGGTGTATGTTAGTTGCGGTGCTTGGTTTAATGAGGTTGGTAAGGAAGCTTGTCTTCCGAAAACGAGTTCGTAGGGCGTGTAGCTAGTAGACGTGTGAGGGGTAGTATTGTATGTGAACATCGCGTACGGTAGCCATTCATCCCAGTCAGTCTGGTCTTCTGCGATATAGTTCTTTAAATATTCTGCCAGCGTGCGGTGGCTTCTTTCTAGCGCTCCGTTCGATTGGGGGTGGTAGGCTGTAGTTTGGATTTTGTCGATTTTTAGTAACCTACATACGTTTTTAAAGACTTGGCTTAGAAAATTAGTTCCTTGATCTGTTAGTACTCGCTGCGGAATGCCGTATTCGCAAATTATTTTAGTAACGAATTCTCTAGCTACGGTATCCGCTTCTTGGTTCTCGAGGGGTATGGCCTTACTGAATTTGGTTAAAAGATCTTGAAAGGTTAATATGTATTTGTTTCGTCTGCCGGTCTCGGGTAAAGGTCCTACGATGTCTAGTGCGCATTTCTCGAATGGTTCCGTGGGAGTGTCTGTAATAACCATGGGGGCTTTGGTTATTCTCGATAGCTTATTTCTTTGGCATTTTTCACATCTAGAGATGTACTTTTCTACGTCTTGTCGCATTCCTGGCCACGAATGATTTAATTTTATGCGTTCTAGGGTCCGTTTTACCCCTAAGTGTCCACCCAGAGGTGTGTCGTGGAATTCGCGTAGCACTCGAAGTTTTTCGTCCTCCGTGTATGTTGCGTTGTCCGTTTCTCCATTCGATCGGGGCTTCTCTTGTTCACTGTCGTCTTCGCTGGCGCCGGCTATTGTTTCGTTGTCGATCTTTTGTTTCACTCCGCGCGTTATCGCGAACATTCTGCTAAGGGCGTCCGCGTTCCTATTCGTTTTTCCGGCCTTATAATCGATGCTATAGTCGTATTCTGCTAATTTCAACTTCCATCTCATTAATCTAGAACCGGGGTCCTTTACGTTGAAAAGCCAAGTGAGTGGCTTATGGTCCGTCACGATTTTGAATTTAGTGCCGTATACGTATGGTCTGAAGTGTTGCGTTGCCCATACGATGGCTAACAATTCCTTTTCGATGGTGCTATAATTCTCTTCCGCCTTATTCAATACTCTACTCGCGTACGCTATTGGCAAATCTTGTCCTATTTTTCCTTGCGATAATACTGCTCCTATCGCTTTTCCGGAAGCGTCTGTTGTTAGAACAAACGGTTTTGAGAAATCTGGATATTGCAATACTGGTGCTGTCGTTAATTTTTCTTTTAGAATCTCGAGAGCTTTCTGCTCCTGTGCAGTCCATCTGAATGCTTGGTCTTTCTTTAACAGTTGTGTCAAAGGTTTTGCAATCTGTGAAAACTCCGCTATGAATCTCCTATAATATCCAGCTAGGCCTAAAAAGGATTGCACGTCTTTTATTCCTTTAGGTACCGGGAAGCTTCGGACAGCTTCTAGTTTAGATGGGTCTGGCTTGATGCCGTTTTCGGTTATTATGTGTCCTAGGTATATTGTTTCTTTGCGTAGGAATTCGCACTTGTTGGGTTGAAGTTTTAGGCCACTTTCTTGTATGCGTTCGAATACGAGTTTTAATCGTTCTTGGTGCTCCTTCAATGAGCGTCCGTAGACGACTATGTCGTCTAAATACACGAAACATTTTATTCCCTGTAAGCCTGACAGTACGGTGTTCATTAACCTTTGAAATGTCGCGGGAGCGTTTTTAAGCCCAAATGGCATTCTATTATACTCGAAATGTCCGTATGGCGTCGAGAATGCGGTTTTTTCACGATCTTCCTCCTTCATAGCTATTTGATGGAACCCTGAAGCTAAATCTAAGGTTGAGAAATATTTTGCTCCGCCTAATTGATCTAAAATATCTGTTATATTCGGCAAGGGATACGAATCGCCTATCGTCGCGTCGTTTACCTTTCTGAAATCTACTACCACTCTTAGCCTGCGTAGCATCTGTAGCATCTGGTTTTTTCGGGACTACTAGCAAGGGAGCGTTCCATTGGCTGGCGCTTGGTCTAATTATTCCTTCTTTTACCATTTCCTGAACTTGTTTATCTACTTCTTCCGTATGCGCTTGAGGTAGTCTATACGGCTTCA
>NW_027488097.1:0-10295 GCF_050908995.1 Andrena cerasifolii | reverse complement strand
GAAAAACCAATATTGAAAAACCGATATAGAAAAACCGATATTGAAACAGCGATATTGAAAAACCGATATGAAACCGATATTAGAACCGATATTGAAAAACCGTTAATGAAAAACCGATAATGAAAAGCCGATATTGAAAAACCGATATTGAAAAACCAATATCGAAAAACCGATATTGAAAAACCAATATGAAAAACCGATATTGAAAAACCGATATTGAAAAACCGATATTGAAAAACCGATATTGAAAAACTGATATTGCAGAACCGATATCGAAAAACCGATATTGAAACCGATATTAGAACCGATATTGAAAAACCGATATTGAAAAACCGATATTTAAACAGCGATATTAAAAAACCGATATTGAAACCGATATTAGAACCGATATTGAAAAACCGATATTGAAAAACCGATATTGAAAAACTGATATCGAAAAACTGATATTGCAAAACCGATATCGAAAACCGATATTGAAACCGATATTGAAAAACCGATATTGTAAAACCGATATTTAAAAACCGATATTGAAAAACCGATAATGAAAACCGATATTGAAAAACCGATATTGAAAAACCGATATTGCAAAACTGATATCGAAAAACTGATAATGCAAAACCGATATTGAAACCGATATAGAACCGATATTGAGAAACCGATATTGAAAAACCGATATTGAAAAACCAATATTGAAAACGATATAGAAAAACCGATATTGAAACAGCGATATTGAAAAACCGATATTGAAACCGATATTAGAACCGATATTGAAAAACCGTTAATGAAAAACCGATAATGAAAAGCCGATATTGAAAAACCGATATTGAAAAACCAATATCGAAAAACCGATATTGAAAAACCAATATTGAAAAACCGATATTGAAAAACCGATAATGAAAAACCGATATTGAAAAACCGATATTGAAAAACCGATATTGCAAAACTGATATCGAAAAACCGATAATGCAAAACCGATATTGAAACCGATATAGAACAGCGATATTGAAAAACCGATATTGAAACCGATATTAGAACCGATATTGAAAAACCGATAATGAAAAACCGATTATGAAAAACCGATATCGAAAAACTGATATTGCAAAACCGATATTGAAAAACTGATATTGAAATCGATATTAGAACCGATATTGAAAAACCGATATTGAAAACCGATATTGAAAAACCGATATTGAAAAACTGATATCGAAAAACTGATATTGCAAACCGATATTGAACACCCGATTTTGAAATCGATATTAGAACCGATATTGAAAAACGATATTGAAAAACCAATATTGAAAAACCGATATTGAAAAACCGATATTGAAAAACCAATATTGAAAAACCGATATTGAAACCGATATTCGAACCGATATTGAAAAACCGATAATGAAAAACCGATATTGAAAACCGATAATGAAAAACCGATATTGAAACCGATATTAGAACCGATATTGAAAAACCGATAATGAAAAACCGATATTGAAAAACCGATATTGAAAAACCAATATTGAAAAACCGATATTGAAAAACCGATATTGAACAGCGATATTGAAAAACCGATATTGAACCCGATATTAGAACCGATATTGAAAAACCGATAATGAAAAACCGATATTGAAAAACCGATATTGAAAAACCGATATTGAAACCGATATTAGAACCGATATGAAAAACCGATAATGATAAACCGATATTGAAAAACCGATATTGAAAACCAATATTGAAAAACCGATATTGAAAAACCGATATTGAAAAACCAATATTGAAAAACCGATATTGAAAAACTGATATCGAAAAACCGATATTGAAAAACCGATATCGAAAAACCGATATTGACAAACCGATATTGAAAAACCGATATTGAAACAGCGATATTGAAAAAACCGATATTGAAACCGATATTAGAACCGATATTGAAAAACCGATAATGAAAAACCGATTATGAAAAACCGATATCGAAAAACTGATATTGCAAAACCGATATTGAAAAACTGATATTGAAACCGATATTAGAACCGATATTGAAAAACCGATATTGAAAAACCGATATTGAAAAACTGATATCGAAAAACTGATATTGCAAAACCGATATTGAACACCCGATTTTGAAATCGATATTAGAACCGATATTGAAAAACCGATATTGAAAAACCAATATTGAAAAACCGATATTGAAAAACCGATATTGAAAAACCAATATTGAAAAACCGATATTGAAAAACCGATATTGAAAAACCGATATTGAAAAACTGATATTGCAGAACCGATATCGAAAAACGATATTGAAACCGATATTAGAACCGATATTGAAAAACCGATATTGAAAAACCGATATTTAAACAGCGATATTAAAAAACCGATATTGAAACCGATATTAGAACCGATATTGAAAAACCGATATTGAAAAACCGATATTGAAAAACTGATATCGAAAAACTGATATTGCAAAACCGATATCGAAAAACCGATATTGAAACCGATATTGAAAAACCGATATTGTAAAACCGATATTTAAAAACCGATATTGAAAAACCGATAATGAAAAACCGATATTGAAAAACCGATATTGAAAAACCGATATTGCAAACTGATATCGAAAAACTGATAATGCAAAACCGATATTGAAACCGATATAGAACCGATATTGAGAAACCGATATTGAAAAACCGATATTGAAAAACCAATATTGAAAAACCGATATAGAAAAACCGATATTGAAACAGCGATATTGAAAAACCGATATTGAAACCGATATTAGAACCGATATTGAAAAACCGTTAATGAAAAACCGATAATGAAAAGCCGATATTGAAAAACCGATATTGAAAAACCAATATCGAAAAACCGATATTGAAAAACCAATATTGAAAAACCGATATTGAAAAACCGATATTGAAAAACCGATATTGAAAAACCGATATTGAAAAACTGATATTGCAGAACCGATATCGAAAAACCGATATTGAAACCGATATTAGAACCGATATTGAAAAACCGATATTGAAAAACCGATATTTAAACAGCGATATTAAAAAACCGATATTGAAACCGATATTAGAACCGATATTGAAAAACCGATATTGAAAAACCGATATTGAAAAACTGATATCGAAAAACTGATATTGCAAAACCGATATCGAAAAACCGATATTGAAACCGATATTGAAAAACCGATATTGTAAAACCGATATTTAAAAACCGATATTGAAAAACCGATAATGAAAAACCGATATTGAAAAACCGATATTGAAAAACCGATATTGCAAAACTGATATCGAAAAACTGATAATGCAAAACCGATATTGAAACCGATATAGAACCGATATTGAGAAACCGATATTGAAAAACCGATATTGAAAAACCGATATTGCAAAACTGATATCGAAAAACCGATAATGCAAAACCGATAATGAAAAACCGATATTGAAAAACCGATATTGAAAAACCGATATTGCAAAACTGATATCGAAAAACCGATAATGCAAAACCGATATTGAAACCGATATAGAAACAGCGATATTGAAAAACCGATATTGAAACCGATATTAGAACCGATATTGAAAAACCGATAATGAAAAACCGATTATGAAAAACCGATATCGAAAAACTGATATTGCAAAACCGATATTGAAAAACTGATATTGAAATCGATATTAGAACCGATATTGAAAAACCGATATTGAAAAACCGATATTGAAAAACCGATATTGAAAAACTGATATCGAAAAACTGATATTGCAAAACCGATATTGAACACCCGATTTTGAAATCGATATTAGAACCGATATTGAAAAACCGATATTGAAAAACCAATATTGAAAAACCGATATTGAAAAACCGATATTGAAAAACCAATATTGAAAAACCGATATTGAAAAACTGATATCGAAAAACTGATATTGCAAAACCGATATTGAAAAACCGATATTGAAACAGCGATATTGAAAAACCGATATTGAAACCGATATTAGAACCGATATTGAAACCGATATTAGAACCGATATTGAAAAACCGATAATGAAAAACCGATAATGAAAAACCGATATTGAAAAACCGATATTGAAAAACCGATATTGAAAAACTGATATCGAAAAACTGATATTGCAAAACCGATATTGAAAAACTGATATTTGATAACCGATACTGAAAAACCGATATTGAAACCGCTATTAGAACCGATATTGAAAATTCGATATTGAAAAACCGATATTGAAACAGCGATATTGAAAAACCGATATCGAAAAACTGATATCGAAAAACTGATATTGCAGAACCGATATCGAAAAACCGATATTGAAACCAATATTAGAACCGATATGGAAAAGCCGGTATTGAAAAACCGATATTGAAAAACCAATATCGAAAAACCGATATCGAAAAACCGATATTGAAACCGATATTAGAACCGATATGGAAAAGCCGATATTGAAAAACCGATATCGAAAAACCGATATTGAAACCGATATTGAAAAACCGATATTGTAAAACCGATATTTAAAAACCGATATTGAAAAACTGATATTTGAAAACCAATATTGAAAAACCGATATTGAAAAACTGATATTAGAACCGATATTGAAAAACCGATAATGAAAAACCGATATTGAAAAACCGATAATGAAAAACCGATATTGAAAAACCGATATTGAAAAACCGATATTTAAACAGCGATATTAAAAAACCGATATTGAAACCGATATTAGAACCGATATTGAAAAACCGATATTTAAACAGCGATATTAAAAAACCGATATTGAAACCGATATTAGAACCGATATTGAAAAACCGATATTGAAAAACCGATATTGAAAAACTGATATCGAAAAACTGATATTGCAAAACCGATATCGAAAAACCGATATTGAAACCGATATTGAAAAACCGATATTGTAAAACCGATATTTAAAAACCGATATTGAAAAACTGATATTTGAAAACCAATATTGAAAAACCGATATTGAAAAACTGATATTAGAACCGATATTGAAAAACCGATAATGAAAAACCGATATTGAAAAACCGATAATGAAAAACCGATATTGAAACCGATATTAGAACCGATATTGAAAAACCGATAATGAAAAACCGATATTGAAAAACCGATATTGAAAAACCAATATTGAAAAACCGATATTGAAAAACCGATATTGAAACAGCGATATTGAAAAACCGATATTGAAACCGATATTTAAAAACCGATATTGAAAAACTGATATTTGAAAACCAATATTGAAAAACCGATATTGAAAAACTGATATTAGAACCGATATTAGAACCGATATTGAAAAACCGACAATGAAAAACCGATATTGAAAAACCGATATTGAAAAACTGATATCGAAAAACCGATATTGAAAAACCGATATCGAAAAACCGATATTGACAAACCGATATTGAAAAACCGATATTGAAACAGCGACATTGAAAAACCGATATTGAAACCGATATTAGAACCGATATTGAAAAACCGATAATGAAAAACCGATTATGAAAAACCGATATCGAAAAACTGATATTGCAAAACCGATATTGAAAAACTGATATTGAAACCGATATTAGAACCGATATTGAAAAACCGATATTGAAAAACCGATATTGAAAAACCGATATTGAAAAACTGATATCGAAAAACTGATATTGCAAAACCGATATTGAACACCCGATTTTGAAATCGATATTAGAACCGATATTGAAAAACCGATATTGAAAAACCAATATTGAAAAACCGATATTGAAAAACCGATATTGAAAAACCAATATTGAAAAACCGATATTGAAAAACTGATATCGAAAAACTGATATTGCAAAACCGATATCGAAAAACCGATATTGAAACCGATATTGAAAAACCGATATTGTAAAACCGATATTTAAAATCCGATATTGAAAAACTGATATTTGAAAACCAATATTGAAAAACCGATATTGAAAAACTGATATTAGAACCGATATTGAAAAACCGATAATGAAAAACCGATATTGAAAAACCGATAATGAAAAACCGATATTGAAACCGATATTAGAACCGATATTGAAAAACCGATAATGAAAAACCGATATTGAAAAACCGATATTGAAAAACCAATATTGAAAAACCGATATTGAAAAACCGATATTGAAGCAGCGATATTGAAAAACCGATATTGAAACCGATATTTAAAAACCGATATTGAAAAACTGATATTTGAAAACCAATATTGAAAAACCGATATTGAAAAACTGATATTAGAACCGATATTGAAAAACCGATATTGAAAAACCAATATTGAAAAACCGATATTGAAAAACTGATATCGAAAAACTGATATTGCAAAACCGATATTGAAAAGCCGATATTGAAACAGCGATATTGAAAAACCGATATTGAAACCGATATTAGAACCGATATTGAAACCGATATTAGAACCGATATTGAAAAACCGTTAATGAAAAACCGATAATGAAAAGCCGATATTGAAAAACCGATATTGAAAAACCAATATCGAAAAACCGATATTGAAAAACCAATATTGAAAAACCGATATTGAAAAACCGATAATGAAAAACCGATATTGAAAAACCGATATTGAAAAACCGATATTGCAAAACTGATATCGAAAAACTGATAATGCAAAACCGATATTGAAACCGATATAGAACCGATATTGAGAAACCGATATTGAAAAACCGATATTGAAAAACCAATATTGAAAAACCGATATAGAAAAACTGATATCGAGAAACTGATATTGCAGAACCGATATCGAAAAACCGATATTGAAACCGATATTAGAACCGATATGGAAAAGCCGATATTGAAAAACCGATATGGAAAAGCCGATATTGAAAAACCGATATTGAAAAACCAATATTGAAAAACCGATATTGATAAACTGATATTGAAAAACCAATATTGAAAAACCGATATTGAAAAACTGATATCGAAAAACTGATATTGCAAAACCGATATTGAAAAACCGATATTGAAACCGATATTAGAACCGATATTGAAAAACCGATAATGAAAAACCGATATTGAAAAACCGATAATGAAAAACCGATATTGAAGCCGATATTAGAACCGATATTGAAAAACCGATAATGAAAAACCGATATTGAAAAACCGATATTGAAAAACTGATATCGAAAAACCGATATTGAAAAACCGATATCGAAAAACCGATATTGACAAACCGATATTGAAAAACCGATATTGAAACAGCGATATTGAAAAACCGATATTGAAACCGATATTAGAACCGATATTGAAAAACCGATAATGAAAAACCGATTATGAAAAACCGATATCGAAAAACTGATATTGCAAAACCGATATTGAAAAACTGATATTGAAACCGATATTAGAACCGATATTGAAAAACCGATATTGAAAAACCGATATTGAAAAACCGATATTGAAAAACTGATATCGAAAAACTGATATTGCAAAACCGATATTGAACACCCGATTTTGAAATCGATATTAGAACCGATATTGAAAAACCGATATTGAAAAACCAATATTGAAAAACCGATATTGAAAAACCGATATTGAAAAACCAATATTGAAAAACCGATATTGAAAAACTGATATCGAAAAACTGATATTGCAAAACCGATATTGAAAAACCGATATTGAAACAGCGATATTGAAAAACCGATATTGAAACCGATATTAGAACCGATATTGAAACCGATATTAGAACCGATATTGAAAAACCGATAATGAAAAACCGATAATGAAAAACCGATATTGAAAAACCGATATTGAAAAACCGATATTGAAAAACTGATATCGAAAAACTGATATTGCAAAACCGATATTGAAAAACTGATATTTGATAACCGATACTGAAAAACCGATATTGAAACCGCTATTAGAACCGATATTGAAAATTCGATATTGAAAAACCGATATTGAAACAGTGATATTGAAAAACCGATATCGAAAAACTGATATCGAAAAACTGATATTGCAGAACCGATATCGAAAAACCGATATTGAAACCAATATTAGAACCGATATGGAAAAGCCGATATTGAAAAACCGATATTGAAAAACCAATATCGAAAAACCGATATTGAAAAACCAATATTGAAAAACCGATATTGAAAAACCGATAATGAAAAACCGATATTGAAAAACCGATATTGAAACAGCGATATTGAAAAACCGATATTGAAAAACCGATATTGAAAAACTGATATCGAAAAACTGATATTGCAAAACCGATATTGAAAAACCGATATTGAAACCGATATTCGAACCGATATTGAAAAACCGATAATGAAAAACCGATATTGAAAAACCGATAATGAAAAACCGATATTGAAAAACCGATAATGAAAAACCGATATTGAAACCGATATTAGAACCGATATTGAAAAACCGATAATGAAAAACCGATATTGAAAAACCGATATTGAAAAACCAATATTGAAAAACCGATATTGAAAAACCGATATTGAAACAGCGATATTGAAAAACCGATATTGAACCCGATATTAGAACCGATATTGAAAAACCGATAATGAAAAACCGATATTGAAAAACCGATATTGAAAAACCGATATTGAAACCGATATTAGAACCGATATTGAAAAACCGATAATGATAAACCGATATTGAAAAACCGATATTGAAAAACCAATATTGAAAAACCGATATTGAAAAACCGATATTGAAAAACCAATATTGAAAAACCGATATTGAAAAACTGATATCGAAAAACCGATATTGAAAAACCGATATCGAAAAACCGATATTGACAAACCGATATTGAAAAACCGATATTGAAACAGCGATATTGAAAAACCGATATTGAAACCGATATTAGAACCGATATTGAAAAACCGATAATGAAAAACCGATTATGAAAAACCGATATCGAAAAACTGATATTGCAAAACCGATATTGAAAAACTGATATTGAAACCGATATTAGAACCGATATTGAAAAACCGATATTGAAAAACCGATATTGAAAAACTGATATCGAAAAACTGATATTGCAAAACCGATATTGAACACCCGATTTTGAAATCGATATTAGAACCGATATTGAAAAACCGATATTGAAAAACCGATATTGAAAAACTGATATTTGAAAACCAATATTGAAAAACCGATATTGAAAAACTGATATTAGAACCGATATTGAAAAACCGATAATGAAAAACCGATATTGAAAAACCGATAATGAAAAACCGATATTGAAACCGATATTAGAACCGATATTGAAAAACCGATAATGAAAAACCGATATTGAAAAACCGATATTGAAAAACCAATATTGAAAAACCGATATTGAAAAACCGATATTGAAACAGCGATATTGAAAAACCGATATTGAAACCGATATTTAAAAACCGATATTGAAAAACTGATATTTGAAAACCAATATTGAAAAACCGATATTGAAAAACTGATATTAGAACCGATATTAGAACCGATATTGAAAAACCGACAATGAAAAACCGATATTGAAAAACCGATATTGAAAAACTGATATCGAAAAACCGATATTGAAAAACCGATATCGAAAAACCGATATTGACAAACCGATATTGAAAAACCGATATTGAAACAGCGACATTGAAAAACCGATATTGAAACCGATATTAGAACCGATATTGAAAAACCGATAATGAAAAACCGATTATGAAAAACCGATATCGAAAAACTGATATTGCAAAACCGATATTGAAAAACTGATATTGAAACCGATATTAGAACCGATATTGAAAAACCGATATTGAAAAACCGATATTGAAAAACCGATATTGAAAAACTGATATCGAAAAACTGATATTGCAAAACCGATATTGAACACCCGATTTTGAAATCGATATTAGAACCGATATTGAAAAACCGATATTGAAAAACCAATATTGAAAAACCGATATTGAAAAACCGATATTGAAAAACCAATATTGAAAAACCGATATTGAAAAACTGATATCGAAAAACTGATATTGCAAAACCGATATCGAAAAACCGATATTGAAACCGATATTGAAAAACCGATATTGTAAAACCCGATATTTAAAATCCGATATTGAAAAACTGATATTTGAAAACCAATATTGAAAAACCGATATTGAAAAACTGATATTAGAACCGATATTGAAAAACCGATAATGAAAAACCGATATGAAAAACCGATAATGAAAAACCGATATTGAAACCGATATTAGAACCGATATTGAAAAACCGATAATGAAAAACCGATATTGAAAAACCCGATATTGAAAAACCAATATTGAAAAACCGATATTGAAAAACCGATATTGAAGCAGCGATATTGAAAAAC
>NW_027488096.1:0-10316 GCF_050908995.1 Andrena cerasifolii | reverse complement strand
TTCGTTTGTTCGTTGGTTCGTTGGTTCGTTAGTTCGTTTGTTCGTTTGTTCGTTTGTTCGTTTGTTCGTTTGTTCGTTTGTTCGTTTGTTCGTTTGTTCGTTGGTTCGATTGTTCGTTTGTTCGTTTGTTCGTTTGTTCGTTTGTTCGTTTGTTCGTTGGTTCGTTTGTTCGTTGGTTCGTTGGTTCGTTGGTTCGTTGGTTCGTTGGTTCGTTGGTTCGTTGGATCGTTGGTTCGTTGGTTCGTTGGTTCGTTGGTTCGTTGTTTCGTTGTTTCGTTGTTTCGTTGTTTCGTCGTTTCGTCGTTTCGTTGTTTCGTTGGTTCTTTGTCTCTTTGTTCGTTTGTTCGTTTGTTCGTTTGTTCAATTGTTCTTTTGTTCGTTGGTTCGTTGGTTCATTGGTTCGTTGGTTCGTTGGTTCGTTTGTTCGTTTGTTCGTTGGTTCGTTGGTTCGTTGGTTCGTTGGTTCTCTGGTTCGTTGGTTCGTTGGTTCGTTGGTTCGTTGGTTCGTTTGTTCGTTTGTTCATTTGTTCGTTTGTTCGTTTGTTCGTTGGTTCGTTTGTTCGTTGGATCGTTGGTTCGTTGGTTCGTTGGTTCGTTGGTTCGTTGGTTCGTTGGTTCGTTGGTTCGTTGGATCGATGGTTCGAAGGTTCGTTGGTTCGTTGGATCGTTGGTTCGTTGGTTCGTTGGTTCGTTGGTTCGTTTGTTCGTTGGTTCGTTGGTTCGTTGGTTCGTTAGTTCGTTTGTTCGTTTGTTCGTTTGTTCGTTTGTTCGTTTGTTCGTTTGTTCGTTTGTTCGTTTGTTCGTTTGTTCGTTTGTTCGTTTGTTCGATTGTTCGTTGGTTCGTTGGTTCGTTGTTTCGTTGTTTCGTTGGTTCGTTGGTTCGTTGGTTCGTTGGTTCGTTGGTTCGTTGGTTCGTTGGTTCGTTGGTTCGTTGGTTCGTTGGTTCGTTGGTTCGTTGTTTCGTTGGTTCGTTGGTTCGTTGTTTCGTTGTTTCGTTGTTTCGTTGTTTCGTTGTTTCGTTGTTTCGTTGTTTCGTTGTTTCGTTGTTTCGTTGTTTCGTTGTTTCGTTGTTTCGTTGTTTCGTTGTTTCGTTGTTTCGTTGTTTCGTTGTTTCGTTGTTTCGTTGTTTCGTTGTTTCGTTGTTTCGTTGTTTCGTTGTTTCGTTGTTTCGTTGTTTCGTTGTTTCGTTGTTTCGTTGTTTCGTTGTTTCGTTGTTTCGTTGTTTCGTTGTTTCGTTGTTTCGTTGTTTCGTTGTTTCGTTGTTTCGTTGTTTCGTTGTTTCGTTGTTTCGTTGTTTCGTTGTTTCGTTGTTTCGTTGTTTCGTTGTTTCGTTGTTTCGTTGTTTCGTTGTTTCGTTGTTTCGTTGTTTCGTTGTTTCGTTGTTTCGTTGTTTCGTTGTTTCGTTGTTTCGTTGTTTCGTTGTTTCGTTGTTTCGTTGTTTCGTTGTTTCGTTGTTTCGTTGTTTCGTTGTTTCTTTGTTTCGTTGTTTCGTTGTTTCGTTGTTTCGTTGTTTCGTTGTTTCGTTGTTTCGTTGTTTCGTTGTTTCGTTGTTTCGTTGTTTCGTTGTTTCGTTGTTTCGTTGGTTCGTTTGTTTCTTTGTCTGTTTGTTCGTTTGTTCGTTTGTTCGTTTGTTCGTTTGTTCGTTTGTTCGTTTGTTCGTTTGTTCGTTTGTTCGTTTGTTCGTTTGTTCGTTTGTTCGTTTGTTCTTTTGTTCTTTTGTTCGTTTGTTCGTTTGTTCGTTTGTTCGTTTGTTCGTTTGTTCGTTGGTTCTTTGTCTCTTTGTTCGTTTGTTCGTTTGTTCGTTTGTTCAATTGTTCTTTTGTTCGTTGGTTCGTTGGTTCGTTGGTTCGTTGGTTCGTTGGTTCGTTTGTTCGTTTGTTCGTTGGTTCGTTGGTTCGTTGGTTCGTTGGTTCTCTGGTTCGTTGGTTCGTTGGTTCGTTGGTTCGTTGGTTCGTTGGTTCGTTGGTTCGTTTGTTCGTTGGTTCGTTGGTTCGTTAGTTCGTTTGTTCGTTTGTTCGTTTGTTCGTTTGTTCGTTTGTTCGTTTGTTCGTTTCTTCGTTTGTTCGTTTGTTCGTTTGTTCGTTGGTTCGTTTGTTCGTTGGATCGTTGGTTCGTTGGTTCGTTGGTTCGTTGGTTCGTTGGTTCGTTGGTTCGTTGGTTCGTTGGTTCGTTGGTTCGTTGGTTCGTTGGTTCGTTGGATCGTTGGTTCGAAGGTTCGTTGGTTCGTTGGATCGTTGGTTCGTTGGTTCGAAGGTTCGTTGGTTCGTCGGTTCGTCGGTTCGTCGGTTCGTCGGTTCGTTGGTTCGTTGGTTCGTTTGTTCGTTTGTTCGTTTTTCGTTGGTTCGTTGGTTCGTTGTTTCGTTGTTTCGTTGGTTCGTTCGTTCGTTGGTTCGTTGGTTCGTTGGTTCGTTGGTTCGTTGGTTCGTTGGTTCGTTGGTTCGTTGGTTCGTTGGTTCGTTGGTTCGTTGGTTCGTTGGTTCGTTGGTTCGTTGGTTCGTTGGTTCGTTGATTCGTTGGTTCGTTGGTTCGTTGTTTCGTTGTTTCGTTTGTTTCTTTGTCTCTTTGTTCGTTTGTTCGTTTGTTCGTTTGTTCGTTTGTTCGTTTGTTCGTTTGTTCGTTTGTTCGTTTGTTCGTTTGTTCGTTTGTTCGTTTGTTCGTTTGTTCGTTTGTTCGTTTGTTCGTTTGTTCGTTTGTTCGTTTGTTCGTTGGTTCGTTGGTTCGTTGGTTCGTTGGTTCGTTGGTTCGTTGGTTCGTTGGTTCGTTGTTTCGTTGTTTCGTTGGTTCGTTGGTTCGTTGGTTCGTTGTTTCGTTGTTTCGTTGTTTCGTTGTTTCGTTGTTTCGTTGTTTCGTTGTTTCGTTGTTTCGTTGTTTCGTTGTTTCGTTGTTTCGTTGTTTCGTTGTTTCGTTGTTTCGTTGTTTCGTTGTTTCGTTGTTTCGTTGTTTCGTTGTTTCGTTGTTTCGTTGTTTCGTTGTTTCGTTGTTTCGTTGTTTCGTTGTTTCGTTGTTTCGTTGTTTCGTTGTTTCGTTGTTTCGTTGTTTCGTTGTTTCGTTGTTTCGTTGTTTCGTTGTTTCGTTGTTTCGTTGTTTCGTTGTTTCGTTGTTTCGTTGTTTCGTTGTTTCGTTGTTTCGTTGTTTCGTTGTTTCGTTGTTTCGTTGTTTCGTTGTTTCGTTGTTTCGTTGTTTCGTTGTTTCGTTGTTTCGTTGTTTCGTTGTTTCGTTGTTTCGTTGTTTCGTTGTTTCGTTGTTTCGTTGTTTCGTTGTTTCGTTGTTTCGTTGTTTCGTTGTTTCGTTGTTTCGTTGTTTCGTTGTTTCGTTGTTTCGTTGTTTCGTTGTTTCGTTGTTTCGTTGTTTCGTTGTTTCGTTGTTTCGTTGTTTCGTTGTTTCGTTGTTTCGTTGTTTCGTTGTTTCGTTGTTTCGTTGTTTCGTTGTTTCGTTGTTTCGTTGTTTCGTTGTTTCGTTGTTTCGTTGTTTCGTTGTTTCGTTGTTTCGTTGCTTCGTTGTTTCGTTGTTTCGTTGTTTCGTTGTTTCGTTGTTTCGTTGTTTCGTTGGTTCGTTTGTTTCTTTGTCTGTTTGTTCGTTTGTTCGTTTGTTCGTTTGTTCGTTTGTTCGTTTGTTCGTTTGTTCGTTTGTTCGTTTGTTCTTTTGTTCTTTTGTTCGTTTGTTCGTTTGTTCGTTTGTTCGTTTGTTCGTTTGTTCGTTTGTTCGTTTGTTCGTTTGTTCGTTGGTTCGTTTGTTCGTTTGTTCGTTTGTTCGTTTGTTCGTTTGTTCGTTTGTTCGTTGGTTCGTTGGATCGTTGGTTCGTTGGTTCGTTGGTTCGTTGGTTCGTTGTTTCGTTGTTTCGTCGTTTCGTTGTTTCGTTGGTTCTTTGTCTCTTTGTTCGTTTGTTCGTTTGTTCGTTTGTTCAATTGTTCTTTTGTTCGTTGGTTCGTTGGTTCATTGGTTCGTTGGTTCGTTGGTTCGTTTGTTCGTTTGTTCGTTGGTTCGTTGGTTCGTTGGTTCGTTGGTTCTCTGGTTCGTTGGTTCGTTGGTTCGTTGGTTCGTTTGATCGTTGGTTCGTTGGTTCGTTGGTTCGTTGGTTCGTTGGTTCGTTGGTTCGTTGGATCGTTGGTTCGTTGGTTCGTTGGTTCGTTGCTTCGTTGTTTCGTTGTTTCGTTGTTTCGTTGTTTCGTCGTTTCGTCGTTTCGTTGTTTCGTTGGTTCTTTGTCTCTTTGTTCGTTTGTTCGTTTGGTCGTTTGTTCAATTGTTCTTTTGTTCGTTGGTTCGTTGGTTCATTGGTTCGTTGGTTCGTTGGTTCGTTTGTTCGTTTGTTCGTTGGTTCGTTGGTTCGTTGGTTCGTTGGTTCTCTGGTTCGTTGGTTCGTTGGTTCGTTGGTTCGTTTGTTCGTTTGTTCATTTGTTCGTTTGTTCGTTTGTTCGTTGGTTCGTTTGTTCGTTGGATCGTTGGTTCGTTGGTTCGTTGGTTCGTTGGTTCGTTGGTTCGTTGGTTCGTTGGTTCGTTGGTTCGTTGGTTCGTTGGTTCGTTGGTTCGTTGGATCGATGGTTCGAAGGTTCGTTGGTTCGTTGGATCGTTGGTTCGTTGGTTCGTTGGTTCGTTGGTTCGTTGGTTCGTTGGTTCGTTTGTTCGTTGGTTCGTTGGTTCGTTAGTTCGTTTGTTCGTTTGTTCGTTTGTTCGTTTGTTCGTTTGTTCGTTTGTTCGTTTGTTCGTTTGTTCGTTTGTTCGTTGGTTCGATTGTTCGTTTGTTCGTTTGTTCGTTTGTTCGTTTGTTCGTTTGTTCGTTGGTTCGTTTGTTCGTTGGTTCGTTGGTTCGTTGGTTCGTTGGTTCGTTGGTTCGTTGGTTCGTTGGTTCGTTGGTTCGTTGGATCGTTGGTTCGTTGGTTCGTTGGTTCGTTGGTTCGTTGTTTCGTTGTTTCGTTGTTTCGTTGTTTCGTCGTTTCGTCGTTTCGTTGTTTCGTTGGTTCTTTGTCTCTTTGTTCGTTTGTTCGTTTGTTCGTTTGTTCAATTGTTCTTTTGTTCGTTGGTTCGTTGGTTCATTGGTTCGTTGGTTCGTTGGTTCGTTTGTTCGTTTGTTCGTTGGTTCGTTGGTTCGTTGGTTCGTTGGTTCTCTGGTTCGTTGGTTCGTTGGTTCGTTGGTTCGTTTGTTCGTTGGTTCGTTGGTTCGTTGGTTCGTTGGTTCGTTGGTTCGTTGGTTCGTTGGATCGTTGGTTCGTTGGTTCGTTGGTTCGTTGGTTCGTTGTTTCGTTGTTTCGTTGTTTCGTTGTTTCGTCGTTTCGTCGTTTTGTTGTTTCGTTGGTTCTTTGTCTCTTTGTTCGTTTGTTCGTTTGTTCGTTTGTTCAATTGTTCTTTTGTTCGTTGGTTCGTTGGTTCATTGGTTCGTTGGTTCGTTGGTTCGTTTGTTCGTTTGTTCGTTTGTTCGTTGGTTCGTTGGTTCGTTGGTTCGTTGGTTCTCTGGTTCGTTGGTTCGTTGGTTCGTTGGTTCGTTTGTTCGTTTGTTCATTTGTTCGTTTGTTCGTTTGTTCGTTGGTTCGTTTGTTCGTTGGATCGTTGGTTCGTTGGTTCGTTGGTTCGTTGGTTCGTTGGTTCGTTGGTTCGTTGGTTCGTTGGTTCGTTGGTTCGTTGGATCGATGGTTCGAAGGTTCGTTGGTTCGTTGGATCGTTGGTTCGTTGGTTCGTTGGTTCGTTGGTTCGTTGGTTCGTTGGTTCGTTTGTTCGTTGGTTCGTTGGTTTGTTAGTTCGTTTGTTCGTTTGTTCGTTTGTTCGTTTGTTCGTTTGTTCGTTTGTTCATTTGTTCGTTTGTTCGTTGGTTCGATTGTTCGTTTGTTCGTTTGTTCGTTTGTTCGTTTGTTCGTTTGTTCGTTGGTTCGTTTGTTCGTTGGTTCGTTGGTTCGTTGGTTCGTTGGTTCGTTGGTTCGTTGGTTCGTTGGATCGTTGGTTCGTTGGTTCGTTGGTTCGTTGGTTCGTTGTTTCGTTGTTTCGTTGTTTCGTTGTTTCGTCGTTTCGTCGTTTCGTTGTTTCGTTGGTTCTTTGTCTCTTTGTTCGTTTGTTCGTTTGTTCGTTTGTTCAATTGTTCTTTTGTTCGTTGGTTCGTTGGTTCATTGGTTCGTTGGTTCGTTGGTTCGTTTGTTCGTTTGTTCGTTGGTTCGTTGGTTCGTTGGTTCGTTGGTTCTCTGGTTCGTTGGTTCGTTGGTTCTCTGGTTCGTTGGTTCGTTGGTTCGTTGGTTCGTTTGTTCGTTGGTTCGTTGGTTCGTTAGTTCGTTTGTTCGTTTGTTCGTTTGTTCGTTTGTTCGTTTGTTCGTTTGTTCATTTGTTCGTTTGTTCGTTGGTTCGTTGGTTCATTGGTTCGTTGGTTCGTTGGTTCGTTTGTTCGTTTGTTCGTTGGTTCGTTGGTTCGTTGGTTCGTTGGTTCTCTGGTTCGTTGGTTCGTTGGTTCGTTGGTTCGTTTGTTCGTTTGTTCATTTGTTCGTTTGTTCGTTTGTTCGTTGGTTCGTTTGTTCGTTGGATCGTTGGTTCGTTGGTTCGTTGGTTCGTTGGTTCGTTGGTTCGTTGGTTCGTTGGTTCGTTGGTTCGTTGGTTCGTTGGATCGATGGTTCGAAGGTTCGTTGGTTCGTTGGATCGTTGGTTCGTTGGTTCGTTGGTTCGTTGGTTCGTTGGTTCGTTGGTTCGTTTGTTCGTTGGTTCGTTGGTTCGTTAGTTCGTTTGTTCGTTTGTTCGTTTGTTCGTTTGTTCGTTTGTTCGTTTGTTCGTTTGTTCGTTTGTTCGTTTGTTCGTTTGTTCGTTGGTTCGATTGTTCGTTTGTTCGTTTGTTCGTTTGTTCGTTTGTTCGTTTGTTCGTTGGTTCGTTTGTTCGTTGGTTCGTTGGTTCGTTGGTTCGTTGGTTCGTTGGTTCGTTGGTTCGTTGGATCGTTGGTTCGTTGGTTCGTTGGTTCGTTGGTTCGTTGTTTCGTTGTTTCGTTGTTTCGTTGTTTCGTCGTTTCGTCGTTTCGTTGTTTCGTTGGTTCTTTGTCTCTTTGTTCGTTTGTTCGTTTGTTCGTTTGTTCAATTGTTCTTTTGTTCGTTGGTTCGTTGGTTCATTGGTTCGTTGGTTCGTTGGTTCGTTTGTTCGTTTGTTCGTTGGTTCGTTGGTTCGTTGGTTCGTTGGTTCTCTGGTTCGTTGGTTCGTTGGTTCGTTGGTTCGTTTGTTCGTTTGTTCGTTGGTTCGTTGGTTCGTTGGTTCGTTGGTTCGTTGGTTCGTTGGTTCGTTGGATCGTTGGTTCGTTGGTTCGTTGGTTCGTTGGTTCGTTGGTTCGTTGTTTCGTTGTTTCGTTGTTTCGTTGTTTCGTCGTTTCGTCGTTTCGTTGTTTCGTTGGTTCTTTGTCTCTTTGTTCGTTTGTTCGTTTGTTCGTTTGTTCAATTGTTCTTTTGTTCGTTGGTTCGTTGGTTCGTTGGTTCATTGGTTCGTTGGTTCGTTGGTTCGTTTGTTCGTTTGTTCGTTGGTTCGTTGGTTCGTTGGTTCGTTGGTTCTCTGGTTCGTTGGTTCGTTGGTTCGTTGGTTCGTTTGTTCGTTTGTTCATTTGTTCGTTTGTTCGTTTGTTCGTTGGTTCGTTTGTTCGTTCGATCGTTGGTTCGTTGGTTCGTTGGTTCGTTGGTTCGTTGGTTCGTTGGTTCGTTGGTTCGTTGGTTCGTTGGATCGATGGTTCGAAGGTTCGTTGGTTCGTTGGATCGTTGGTTCGTTGGTTCGTTGGTTCGTTGGTTCGTTGGTTCGTTGGTTCGTTTGTTCGTTGGTTCGTTGGTTCGTTAGTTCGTTTGTTCGTTTGTTCGTTTGTTCGTTTGTTCGTTTGTTCGTTTGTTCGTTTGTTCGTTGGTTCGATTGTTCGTTTGTTCGTTTGTTCGTTTGTTCGTTTGTTCGTTTGTTCGTTGGTTCGTTTGTTCGTTGGTTCGTTGGTTCGTTGGTTCGTTGGTTCGTTGGTTCGTTGGTTCGTTGGATCGTTGGTTCGTTGGTTCGTTGGTTCGTTGTTTCGTTGTTTCGTTGTTTCGTTGTTTCGTCGTTTCGTCGTTTCGTTGTTTCGTTGGTTCTTTGTCTCTTTGTTCGTTTGTTCGTTTGTTCGTTTGTTCAATTGTTCTTTTGTTCGTTGGTTCGTTGGTTCGTTGGTTCGTTGGTTCGTTTGTTCGTTTGTTCGTTGGTTCGTTGGTTCGTTGGTTCGTTGGTTCTCTGGTTCGTTGGTTCGTTGGTTCGTTGGTTCGTTTGTTCGTTTGTTCATTTGTTCGTTTGTTCGTTTGTTCGTTGGTTCGTTTGTTCGTTTGTTCGTTGGATCGTTGGTTCGTTGGTTCGTTCGTTCGTTGGTTCGTTGGTTCGTTGGTTCGTTGGATCGATGGTTCGAAGGTTCGTTGGTTCGTTGGATCGTTGGTTCGTTGGTTCGTTGGTTCGTTGGTTCGTTGGTTCGTTTGTTCGTTGGTTCGTTGGTTCGTTGGTTCGTTAGTTCGTTTGTTCGTTTGTTCGTTTGTTCGTTTGTTCGTTTGTTCGTTTGTTCGTTTGTTCGTTTGTTCGTTTGTTCGTTTGTTCGTTGGTTCGTTTGTTCGTTGGATCGTTGGTTCGTTGGTTCGTTGGTTCGTTGGTTCGTTGGTTCGTTGGTTCGTTGGTTCGTTGGTTCGTTGGTTCGTTGGTTCGTTGGTTCGTTGGTTCGTTGGTTCGTTGGTTCGTTGGTTCGTTGGATCGTTGGTTCGAAGGTTCGTTGGTTCGTTGGATCGTTGGTTCGTTGGTTCGAAGGTTCGTTGGTTCGTCGGTTCGTCGGTTCGTCGGTTCGTGGGTTCGTTGGTTCGTTTGTTCGTTTGTTCGTTTGTTCGTTGGTTCGTTGGTTCGTTGTTTCGTTGTTTCGTTGGTTCGTTGGTTCGTTGGTTCGTTGGTTCGTTGGTTCGTTGGTTCGTTGGTTCGTTGGTTCGTTGGTTCGTTGGTTCGTTGGTTCGTTGGTTCGTTGGTTCGTTGGTTCGTTGGTTCGTTGGTTCGTTGGTTCGTTGGTTCGTTGGTTCGTTGTTTCGTTGTTTCGTTGTTTCGTTGTTTCGTTGTTTCGTTGTTTCGTTGTTTCGTTGTTTCGTTGTTTCGTTGTTTCGTTGTTTCGTTGTTTCGTTGTTTCGTTGTTTCGTTGTTTCGTTGTTTCGTTGTTTCGTTGTTTCGTTGTTTCGTTGTTTCGTTGTTTCGTTGTTTCGTTGTTTCGTTGTTTCGTTGTTTCGTTGTTTCGTTGTTTCGTTGTTTCGTTGTTTCGTTGTTTCGTTGTTTCGTTGTTTCGTTGTTTCGTTGTTTCGTTGTTTCGTTGTTTCGTTGTTTCGTTGTTTCGTTGTTTCGTTGTTTCGTTGTTTCGTTGTTTCGTTGTTTCGTTGTTTCGTTGTTTCGTTGTTTCGTTGTTTCGTTGTTTCGTTGTTTCGTTGTTTCGTTGTTTCGTTGTTTCGTTGTTTCGTTGTTTCGTTGTTTCGTTGTTTCGTTGTTTCGTTGTTTCGTTGTTTCGTTGTTTATTTGTTTCGTTGTTTCGTTGTTTCGTTGTTTCGTTGTTTCGTTGTTTCGTTGTTTCGTTGTTTCGTTGTTTCGTTGTTTCGTTGTTTCGTTGTTTCGTTGTTTCGTTGTTTCGTTGTTTCGTTGTTTCGTTGTTTCGTTGTTTCGTTGTTTCGTTGTTTCGTTGTTTCGTTGTTTCGTTGTTTCGTTGTTTCGTTGTTTCGTTGTTTCGTTGTTTCGTTGTTTCGTTGTTTCGTTGTTTCGTTGTTTCGTTGTTTCGTTGTTTCGTTGTTTCGTTGTTTCGTTGTTTCGTTGTTTCGTTGTTTCGTTGTTTCGTTGTTTCGTTGTTTCGTTGTTTCGTTGTTTCGTTGTTTCGTTGTTTCGTTGTTTCGTTGTTTCGTTGTTTCGTTGTTTCGTTGTTTCGTTGTTTCGTTGTTTCGTTGTTTCGTTGTTTCGTTGTTTCGTTGTTTCGTTGTTTCGTTGTTTCGTTGTTTCGTTGTTTCGTTGTTTCGTTGTTTCGTTGTTTCGTTGTTTCGTTGTTTCGTTGTTTCGTTGTTTCTTTGTTTCGTTGTTTCGTTGTTTCGTTGTTTCGTTGTTTCGTTGTTTCGTTGTTTCGTTGTTTCGTTGGTTCGTTTGTTTCTTTGTCTGTTTGTTCGTTTGTTCGTTTGTTCGTTTGTTCGTTTGTTCGTTTGTTCGTTTGTTCGTTTGTTCGTTTGTTCGTTTGTTCGTTTGTTCGTTTGTTCTTTTGTTCTTTTGTTCGTTTGTTCGTTTGTTCGTTTGTTCGTTTGTTCGTTTGTTCGTTGGTTCTTTGTCTCTTTGTTCGTTTGTTCGTTTGTTCGTTTGTTAGTTGGTTCGTTGG
>NW_027488095.1:0-10318 GCF_050908995.1 Andrena cerasifolii | reverse complement strand
ACCAACGAACCAACGAAGCAACGAACCAACGAACCAACGAACCAACGAACCAACGAACCAACGAACCAACGAACCATCGAACCAACGAACAAGCGAACAAACGAACAAACGAACAAACGAACAAACGAACAAACGAACAAACGAACAAACGAACCAACGAACCAACGAACCAACGAACCAACGAACCAACGAACCAACGAACCACAACCAACGAAGCAACGAACCAACGAACCAACGAACCAACGAACCAACGAACCAACGAACCAACGAACCATCGAACCAACGAACAAGCGAACAAACGAACAAACGAACAAACTAACAAAGAAAGAAAGAAACAAAGAAACAAACGAACCAACGAACCAACGAACCAACGAACCAACGAACCAACGAACCAACGAACCAACGAACCAACGAACCAACGAACAAACGAACCAACGAACCAAAGAACAAACGAACAAACGAACAAACGAACAAACGAACAAACGAACAAACGAACAAACGAATAATCGAACAAACAAACGAACAAAGAAACAAAGAAACAAAGAAACAAACGAACCACCGAAACAGCGAACCAACGATCCAACGAACCAACGAACCAACGAACCAACGAACCAACGAACCAACGAACCAACGAACCAACGAACCAACGAACCAGCGAACAAACGAACAAACGAACAAACGAACAAACGAACAAACGAACAAACGAACAAACGAACAAAGAAAGAAAGAAACAAAGAAACAAACGAACCAACGAACCAACGAACCAACGAACCAACGAAGCAACGAACCAACGAAGCAACGAACCAACGAACCAACGAACCAACGAACCAACGAACCATCGAACCAACGAACAAGCGACAAACGAACAAACGAACAAACTAACAAATAAAGAAAGAAACAAAGAAACAAACGAACCAACGAACCAACGAACCAACGAACCAACGAACCAACGAACCAACGAACCAACGAACCAACGAACCAACGAACCAACGAACCAACGAACCAACGAACCAACGAACCAACGAACCAACGAACAAACGAACAAACGAACAAACGTACAAACGAACAAACAAACGAACAAAGAAACAAAGAAACAAAGAAACAACGAAACAAAGGAACCAACGAACCAGCGAACCAACGAACCTACGAACCAACGAACCAACGAACAAACGAACAAACGGACAAACGAACAAACGATCAAACGAACAAACGAACAAAGAAGAAACAAACAAAGAAACAAACGAACCAACGAACCAACGAACCAACGAACCAACGAACCAACGAACCAACGAACCAACGAACCAACGAACCAACGAACCAACGAACCAACGAACCAACGAACCAACGAACCAACGAACCAACGAACCAACGAACCAACGAACCAACGAACCAACGAACCAACGAACCAACGAACCAACGAACCAACGAACCAACGAACCAACGAACCAACGAACCAAAGAACCAACGAACCAAAGAACAAACGAACCAACGAACCAACGAACCAACGAACCAACGAACCAACGAACCAAAGAACCAACGAACCAACGAACAAACGAACAAACGAACAAACGAACAAACGAACAAACGAATAAACGAACAAACGAACAAACGAACCAACGAACCAACGAACCATCGAACCAACGAACAAGCGAACAAACGAACAAACGAACAAACGAACAAACGAACAAAGGAAGAAAGAAACACAGAAACAAACGAACCAACGAACCAACGAACCAACGAACCAACGAACCAACGAACCAACGAACCAACGAACCAACGAACCAACGAACCAATGAACCAACGAACCAACGAACCAACGAACCAACGAACCAACGAACAAACGAACAAACGAACAAACGAACAAACGAACAAACGAATAAACGAACAAACGAACAAACGAACCAACGAACCAACGAACCATCGAACCAACGAACAAGCGAACAAACGAACAAACGAACAAACGAACAAACGAACAAAGGAAGAAAGAAACACAGAAACAAACGAACCAACGAACCAACGAACCAACGAACCAACGAACCAACGAACCAACGAACCAACGAACCAACGAACCAACGAACCAATGAACCAACGAACCAACGAACCAACGAACCAACGAACCAACGAACCAACGAACCAACGAACCAACGAACCAACGAACCAACGAACCAACGAACCAACGAACCAACGAACCAACGAACCAACGAACCAACGAACCAACGAACCAACGAACCAACGAACCAACGAACCAACGAACCAACGAACCAAAGAACAAACGAACAAACGAACAAAGAAAGAAAGAAACAAAGAAACAAACGAACCAACGAACCAACGAACCAACGAACCAACGAAGCAACGAAGCAACGAACAAACGAACAAACGAACAAACGAACAAACGAACAAACGAACAAACGAACAAACGAACCAACGAAGCAACGAACCAACGAACCAACGAAACAACGAACCAACGAACCAACGAACCAACGAACCATCGAACCAACGAACCAACGAAGCAACGAACCAACGAACCAACGAACCAACGAACCAACGAACCAACGAACCAACGAACCAACGAACCATCGAACCAACGAACAAGCGAACAAACGAACAAACGAACAAACGAACAAGCGAGCAAACGAACAAACGAACCAACGAACCAACGAACCAACGAACCAACGAACCAACGAACCAACGAACCAACGAACCAACGAACCAACGAACCAACGAACCAACGAACCAACGAACCAACGAACCAACGAACCAACGAACCAACGAACCATCGAACCAACGAACAAGCGAACAAACGAACAAACGAACAAACTAACAAAGAAAGAAAGAAACAAAGAAACAAACGAACCAACGAACCAACGAACCAACGAACCAACGAACCAACGAACCAACGAACCAACGAACCAACGAACCAACGAACCAACGAACCAACGAACCAACGAACCAACGAACCAACGAACCAACGAACCAACGAACCATCGAACCAACGAACAAGCGAACAAACGAACAAACGAACAAACTAACAAAGAAAGAAAGAAACAAAGAAACAAACGAACCAACGAACCAACGAACCAACGAACCAACGAACCAACGAACCAACGAACCAACGAACCAACGAACCAACGAACCAACGAACCAACGAACCAACGAACCAACGAACCAACGAAACAACGAACCAACGAACAAACGAACAAACGAACAAACGTACAAACGAACAAACAAACGAACAAAGAAACAAAGAAACAAAGAAACAAAGAAACAACGAAACAAAGCAACCAACGAACCAGCGAACCAACGAACCTACGAACCAACGAACCAACGAACAAACGAACAAACGGACAAACGAACAAACGAACAAACGAACAAACGAACAAATAAGAAACAAATAAAGAAACAAACGAACCAACGAACCAACGAACCAACGAACCAACGAACCAACGAACCAACGAACCAACGAACCAACGAACCAACGAACCAACGAACCAACGAACCAACGAACCAACGAACCAACGAACCAACGAACCAACGAACCAACGAACCAACGAACCAACGAACCAACGAATCAACGAACCAACGAACCAACGAACCAACGAACCAACGAACCAACGAACCAACGAACCAACGAACCAACGAATCAAAGAACCAACGAACCAACGAACCAACGAACCAACGAACCAACGAACCAACGAACAAACGAACAAACGAACAAACGAACAAACGAACAAACGAACAAACGAACAAAGAAAGAAAGAAACAAAGAAACAAACGAACCAACGAACCAACGAACCAACGAACCAAAGAACCAACGAAGCAACGAACAAACGATCAAACGAACAAACGAACAAACGAACAAATGAACAAACGAACAAACGAACAAAGAAACAAAGAAACAAAGAAACTAAGAAACAAACGAACCAACGGACCAATGAACCAACGAACCAACGAACCAACGAACCAACGAACAAACGAACAAGCGAACAAACGAACAAACGAACAAACGAACAAAGAAACAAAGAAACAAAGAAACAAACGAACCAACGAACCAACGAACCAACGAACCAACGAAGCAACGAAGCAACGAACAAACGAACAAACGAACAAACGAACAAACGAACAAACGAACAAACGAACAAACGAACAAACGAACAAACGAACAAACGAACAAACGAACAAACGAACAAATGAACAAACGAACAAACGAACAAAGAAAGAAAGAAACAAAGAAACAAATGAACCAACGAACCAACGAACCAACGAACCAACGAAGCAACGAACCAACGAACCAACGAAGCAACGAAGCAACGAACAAACGAACAAACGAACAAACGAACAAACGAACAAACGAACAAACGAACAAACGAACAAACGAACAAACGAACAAACGAACAAACGAACAAACGAACAAACGAACAAACGAACAAACGAACAAACGAACCAACGAACCAACGAACCAACGAACCAACGAACCAACGAACCAACGAACCATCGAACCAAAGAACAAGCGAACAAACGAACAAACGAACAAACTAACAAAGAAAGAAAGAAACAAAGAAACAAACGAACCAAACGAACCAACGAACCAACGAACCAACGAACCAACGAACCAACGAACCAACGAACCAACGAACCAACGAACAAACGAACCAACGAACCAAAGAACAAACGAACAAACGAACAAACGAACAAACGAACAAACGAACAAACGAACAAACGAACAAACGAACAAACGAACAAACGAACAAACGAACAAACGAACAAACGAATAATCGAACAAACAAACGAACAAAGAAAGAAAGAAACAAAGAAACAAAGAAACAAAGAAACAAACGAACCAACGGACCAAGAAACCAACGAACCGACGAACCAACGAACCAACGAACCAACGAACCAACGAACCAACGAACCAACGAACCAACGAACCAACGAAGCAACGAACAAACGAACAAACGAACAAACGAACAAACGAACAAACGAACAAACGAACAAACGAACAAACGAACAAACGAACAAACGAACAAACGAACAAACGAACAAATGAACAAACGAACAAACGAACCAACGAACCAGCGAACCAACGAACCAACGAACCAACGAACCAACGAACCAACGAACAACGAACTAACGAACCAACGAACCAACGAACCAACGAACCAACGAATCAACGAACCAACGAACCAACGAACCAACGAACCAACGAACCAACGAACCAACGAACCAACGAACCAACGAACCAACGAACAAACGAACAAAGAAACAAAGAAACAAAGAAACTAAGAAACAAACGAACCAACGACCAATGAACCAACGAACCAACGAACCAACGAACCAACGAACTAACGAACCAACGAACCAACGAACCAACGAACCAACGAATCAACGAACCAACGAACCAACGAACCAACGAACCAACGAACCAACGAACCAACGAACCAACGAACCAACGAACCAACGAACAAACGAACAAAGAAACAAAGAAACAAAGAAACTAAGAAACAAACGAACCAACGGACCAATGAACCAACGAACCAACGAACCAACGAACCAACGAACAAACGAACAAGCGAACAAACGAACAAACGAACAAACGAACAAAGAAACAAAGAAACAAAGAAACAAACGTACCAACGAACCAACGAACCAACGAACCAACGAAGCAACGAAGCAACGAACAAACGAACAAACGAACAAACGAACAAACGAACAAACGAACAAACGAACAAACGAACAAACGAACAAATGAACAAACGAACAAACGAACAAAGAAAGAAAGAAACAAAGAAACAAATGAACCAACGAACCAACGAACCAACGAACCAACGAACCAACGAACCAACGAACCAACGAACCAACGAACCAACGAACCAACGAAGCAACGAAGCAACGAACAAACGAACAAACGAACAAACGAACAAACGAACAAACGAACAAACGAACAAACGAACAAACGAACAAACGAACAAACGAACAAACGAACAAACGAACAAACGAACAAACGAACAAACGAACAAACGAACAAACGAACCAACGAACCAACGAACCAACGAACCAACGAACCAACGAACCAACCGAACCAACGAACCAACGAACCAACGAACCAACGAACAAACGAACCAACGAACCAAAGAACAAACGAACAAACGAACAAACGAACAAACGAACAAACGAACAAACGAACAAACGAACAAACGAACAAACGAACAAACGAACAAACGAACAAACGAATAATCGAACAAACAAACGAACAAAGAAAGAAAGAAACAAAGAAACAAAGAAACAAACGAACCAACGGACCAACGAACCAACGAACCGACGAACCAACGAACCAACGAACCAACGAACCAACGAACCAACGAACCAACGAACCAACGAACCAACGAAGCAACGAACAAACGAACAAACGAACAAACGAACAAACGAACAAGCGAACAAACGAACAAACGAACAAACGAACAAACGAACAAACGAACAAACGAACAAACGAACAAACGAACAAATGAACAAACGAACAAACGAACCAACGAACCAACGAACCAACGAACCAACGAACCAACGAACCAACGAACCAACGAACCAACGAACCATCGAACCAACGAACAATCGAACAAACGAACAAACGAACAAACTAACAAAGAAAGAAAGAAACAAAGAAACAAACGAACCAACGAACCAACGAACCAACGAACCAACGAACCAACGAACCAACAACCACGAACCAACACAGAACCAACGAACCAAAGAACAAACGAACAAACGAACAAACGAACAAACGAACAAACGAACAAACGAATAATCGAACAAACAAACGAACAAAGAAAGAAAGAAACAAAGAAACAAAGAAACAAACGAACCAACGGACCAACGAACCAACGAACCGACGAACCAACGAACCAACGAACCAACGAACCAACGAACCAACGAACCAACGAACCAACGAACCAACGAACCAACGAACCAATGAACCAACGAACCAACGAACCAACGAACCAACGAACCAACGAACCAACGAACCAACGAACCAACGAACCAACGAACCAACGAACCATCGGAACCAACGAACAAGCGAACAAACGAACAAACGAACAAACGAACAAGCGAACAAACGAACAACGAACCAACGAACCAACGAACCAACGAACCAACGAACCAACGAACCAACGAACCAACGAACCAACGAACCAACGAACCAACGAACCAACGAACCCAACGAACCAACGAACCAACGAACCAACGAACCAACGAACCAACGAACCAACGAACCAACGAACCATCGAACCAACGAACCAGCGAACAAACGAACAAACTAACAAAGAAAGAAAGAAACAAAGAAACAAACGAACCAACGAACCAACGAACCAACGAACCAACGAACCAACGAACCAACGAACCAACGAACCAACGAACCAACGAACCAACGAACCAACGAACCAACGAACCAACGAACCAACGAACCAACGAACCAACGAACCAACGAACCAACGAAACAACGAACCAACGAACAAACGAACAAACGAACAAACGTACAAACGAACAAACAAACGAACAAAGAAACAAAGAAACAAAGAAACAACGAAACAACGGAACCAACGAACCAGCGAACCAACGAACCTACGAACCAACGAACCAACGAACAAACGAACAAACGAACAAACGGACAAACGAACAAACGAACAAACGAACAAAGAAGAAACAAATAAAGAAACAAACGAACCAACGAACCAACGAACCAACGAACCAACGAACCAACGAACCAACGAACCAACGAACCAACGAACCAACGAACCAACGAACCAACGAACCAACGAACCAACGAACCAACGAACCAACGAACCAACGAACCAACGAACCAACGAACCAACGAACCAACGAACCAACGAACCAACGAACCAACGAACCAACGAACCAACGAACCAACGAACCAACGAACCAAAGAACCAACGAACCAACGAACCAAAGAACAAACGAACAAACGAACAAACGAACAAACGAACAAACGAACAAACGAACAAACGAACAAACGAACAAACGAACAAACGAACAAACGAATAATCGAACAAACAAACGAACAAAGAAACAAAGAAACAAAGAAACAAACGAACCACCGAAACAGCGAACCAACGAACCAACGAACCAACGAACCAACGAACCAACGAACCAACGAACCAACGAACCAACGAACAAACGAACAAACGAACAAACGAACAAACGAACAAACGAACAAACGAACAAAGAAAGAAAGAAACAAAGAAGAAAACGAACCAACGAACCAACGAACCAACGAACCAACGAACCAACGAACCAACGAACCAACGAAGCAACGAACAAACGATCAAACGAACAAACGAACAAACGAACAAATGAACAAACGAACAAACGAACAAAGAAACAAAGAAACAAAGAAACTAAGAAACAAACGAACCAACGGACCAACGAACCAACGAACCAACGAACCAACGAACCAACGAACCAACGAAGAAACGAACAAGCGAACAAACGAACAAACGAACAAACGAACAAAGAAACAAAGAAACAAAGAAACAAACGAACCAACGAACCAACGAACCAACGAACCAACGAAGCAACGAAGCAACGAACAAACGAACAAACGAACAAACGAACAAACGAACAAACGAACAAACGAACAAACGAACATACGAACAAATGAACAAACGAACAAACGAACAAAGAAAGAAAGAAACAAAGAAACAAATGAACCAACGAACCAACGAACCAACGAACCAACGAACCAACGAAGCAACGAACAAACGAACAAACGAACAAACGAACAAACGAACAAACGAACAAACGAACAAACGAACAAACGAACAAACGAACAAACGAACAAACGAACAAACGAACAAACGAACAAACGAACAAACGAACAAACGAACAAACGAACAAACGAACAAACGAACAAACGAACAAACGAACAAACGAACAAACGAACAAACGAACAAACGAACAAACGAACAAACGAACAAACGAACCAACGAACCAACGAACCAACGAACCAACGAACCAACGAACCAACGAACCAACGAACCAACGAACCATCGAACCAACGAACAAGCGAACAAACGAACAAACGAACAAACGAACAAACGAACAAACTAACAAAGAAAGAAAGAAACAAAGAAACAAACGAACCAACGAACCAACGAACCAACGAACCAACGAACCAACGAACCAACGAACCAACGAACCAACGAACCAACGAACAAACGAACCAACGAACCAAAGAACAAACGAACAAACGAACAAACGAACAAACGAACAAACGAACAAACGAACAAACGAACAAACGAACAAACGAACAAACGAACAAACGAACAAACGAACAAACGAACAAACGAACCAACGAACCAACGAACCAACGAACCAACGAACCAACGAACCATCGAACCAACGAACAAGCGAACAAACGAACAAACGAACAAACTAACAAAGAAAGAAAGAAACAAAGAAACAAACGAACCAACGAACCAACGAACCAACGAACCAACGAACCAACGAACCAACGAACCAACGAACCAACGAACCAACGAACCAACGAACAAACGAACCAACGAACCAAAGAACAAACGAACAAACGAACAAACGAACAAACGAACAAACGAACAAACGAACAAACGAACCATCGAACAAACGAATAATCGAACAAACAAACCAACGAACCAACGAACCAACGAACCAACGAACCAACGAACCAATGAACCAACGAACCAACGAAGCAACGAACCAACGAACCAACGAACCAACGAACCAACGAACCAACGAACCAACGAACCATCGAACCAACGAACAAGCGAACAAACGAACAAACGAACAAACGAACAAACGAACAAACGAACAAACGAACAAACGAACAAACGAACCAACGAACCAACGAACCAACGAACCAACGAAGCAACGAACCAACGAACCAACGAACCAACGAACCAACGAACCAACGAACCAACGAAGCAACGAACCAACGAACCAACGAACCAACGAACCAACGAACCAACGAACCAACGAACCAACGAACCATCGAACCAACGAACAAGCGAGCAAACGAACAAACGAACAAACTAACAAAGAAAGAAAGAAACAAAGAAACAAACGAACCAACGAACCAACGAACCAACGAACCAACGAACCAACGAACCAACGAACCAACGAACCAACGAACCAACGAACCAACGAACAAACGAACCAACGAACCAAAGAACAAACGAACAAACGAACAAACGAACAAACGAACAAACGAACAAACGAACAAACGAACAAACGAACAAACGAACAAACGAATAATCGAACAAACAAGCGAACAAAG
>NW_027488094.1:0-10322 GCF_050908995.1 Andrena cerasifolii | reverse complement strand
ATATTGAAACCGATATTACAACCGATATTCAAAAACCGATATTGAAAAACCGATATTGAAAAACTGATATTGAAACAGCGATATTGAAAAACCGATATTGAAACCGATATTAGAACCGATATTGAAAAACCGATATTGAAAAACCGATATTGAAAAACCGGTATTGAAACACCAATATTGAAAAACCGATATTGAAAAACTGATATCGAAAAACTGATATTGAAACCGATATTGCAAGACCGATATTGGAACCGATTTTGAAAAACCGATATTGAAAAACCGATATTGAAAAACCAATATTGAAACCGATATTGAAACCAATATTGAAAAACCGAATTTGAAAAAACGTTATTGAAAAACCGATTTTGAAATACCGATATTGAAAGACCGATATTGAAACCGATATTGAATTCAATATTGAAAAACCAATATTGGAAAACCGATATTGAAAAACCGACGTTGAAAAACCGATTTTGAAAAATCGATATTGAAAAACCGATATTGAAACCGATATTACAACCGACATTCAAAAACCGATATTGAAAAACCGATATTGAAAAACTGATATTGAAACAGCGATATTGAAAAACCGATATTGAAACCGATATTAGAACCGATATTGAAAAACCGATATTGAAAAACCGATATTGAAAAACCGGTATTGAAACACCAATATTGAAAAACCGATATTGAAAAACTGATATCGAAAAACTGATATTGCAAAACCGATATTGAAAAACCGATATTGAAAAACCGATATTGAAACCGATATTAGAACCGATATTGAAAAACCGATATTGAAACCGATATTGAAAAACCGATATTGAAACCGATATTAGAACCGATATTGAAAGACTGATATTTGAAAACCAATATTGAAACAGCGATATTGAAAAACCGATATTGAAACCGATATTAGAACCGATATTGAAAAACCGATATTGAAAAACCAATATTGAAAAACTGATATTGCAAAACCGATATTGAAACAGCGATATTGAAAAACCGATATTGAAACCGATATTAGAACCGATATTGAAAAACCGATATTGAAAAACTGATATTTGGAAACCAATATTGAAACAGCGATATTGAAAAACCGATATTGAAACCGATATTAGAACCGATATTGAAAAACCGATATTGAAAAACCGATATTGAAAAACCAATATTGAACAACCGATATTGAAAAACTGATATCGAAAAACTGATATTGCAAAACCGATATTGAAAAACCGATATTGAAACAGCGATATTGAAAAACCGATATTGAAACCGATAATAGAACCGATATTGAAAAACCGATATTGAAAAACCGATATTGAAAAACCGATATTGAAAAACCAGTATTGAAAAACCGATATTGAAAAACTGATTTCGAAAAACTGATATTGCAAAACCGATATTGAAACAGCGATATTGAAAAACCGATATTGAAACCGATATTAGAACCGATATTGAAAAACTGATATTTGAAAACCAATATTGAAACAGCGATATTGAAAAACCGATATTGAAACCGATATTAGAACCGATATTGAAAAACCGAAATTGAAAAACCAATATTGAAAAACCGATATTGAAAAACTGATATTGCAAAACCGATATTGAAACAGCGATATTGAAAAACCGTTTTTGAAACGGATATTAGAACCGGTATTGAAAAACCGATATTGAAAAACCGATATTGAAAAACCAATATTGAAAAACCGATATTGAAAAACTGATATCGAAAAACTGATATTGCAAAACCGATATTGAAAAACCGATATTGAAAAACCGATATTGAAAAACCGATATTGAAACAGCGATATTGAAAAACCGATATTTAAACCGATATTAGAACCGATATTGAAAACCCGATATTGAAAAACCGATATTGAAAAACTGATATCGAAAAACTGATATTGCAAAACCGATATTAAAACAGCGATATTGAAAAACCGATATTGAAACCGATATTAGAACCGATATTGAAAAACCGATATTGAAAAACCGATATTGAAACCGATATTAGAACCGATATTGAAAAACCGATATTGAAAAACCGATATTGAAAAACCGATATTGAAAAACCGATATTGAAAAACCGATATTGAAAAACCGATATTGAAAAGCCGTTATTGAAAAACCAATATTGAAAAACCGATATTGAAAAACTGATATCGAAAAACTGATATTGCAAAACCGATATTGAAAAACCGATATTGAAAATCCGATATTGAAACCGCTATTGAAAAACCGATATTGAAAAACCGATATTGAAAAACTGATATCGAAAAACTGATATTGCAAAACCGATATTGAAACAGCGATATTGAAAAACCGATATTGAAACCGATATTAGAACCGATATTGTAAAACCGATATTGAAAAACTGATATTTGAAAACCAATATTGAAAAACCGATATTGAAAAACCGATATTGAAACAGCGATATTGAAAAACCGATATTGAAAAACCGATATTGAAAAACCGATATTGAAAATCCGATATTGAAACCACTATTGAAAAACCGATATGGAAAAACCGATATTGAAAAACTGATATCGAAAAACTGATATTGCAAAACCGATATTGAAAAATTGATATTTGAAAACCAATATTGAAAAACCGATATTGAAAAACTGATATTGCAAAACCGATATTGAAACCGCTATTGAAAAACCGATACTGAAAAACCGATATTGAAAAACCGATATTGAAAAATTGATATTTGAAAACCAATATTGAAAAACCAATATTGAAAAACTGATATTGCAAAACCGATATTGAAAAAGCGATATTGAAAAACCGATATTGAAACCGATATTAGAAACGTATTGAAAAACCGACATTGAAAAACCGATATTGAAAAACCAATATTGAAAAACCGATATTGAAAAACTGATATCGAAAAACTGATATTGCAAAGCCGATATTGAAAAACCGATATTGAAAAACCGATATTGAAAAGCCGTTATTGAAAAACCAATATTGAAAAACCGATATTGAAAAACTGGTATCGAAAAACTGATATTGCAAAACCGATATTGAAAAACCGATATTGAAAATCCGATATTGAAACCGCTATTGAAAAACCGATATTGAAAAACCGATATTGAAAAACTGATATCGAAAAACTGATATTGCAAAACCGATATTGAAACAGCGATATTGAAAAACCGATATTGAAACCGATATTAGAACCGATATTGAAAAACCGATATTGAAAAACTGATATTTGAAAACCAATATTGAAAAACCGATATTGAAAAACTGATATTGCAAAACCGATATTGAAACAGCGATATTGAAAAACCGATATTGAAACCGATATTGAAACCGATATTAGAACCGATATTGAAAAACCGATATTGAAAAACCGATATTGAAACCGATATTACAACCGATATTGCAAAACCGATATTGAAACAGCGATATTGAAAAACCGATATTGAAACCGATATTCGAACCGATATTGAAAAACCGATATTGAAAAACCGATATTGAAAAACCGATATTGAAAAACCGATATTGAAAAATTGATATTTGAAAACCAATATTGAAAAACCGATATTGAAAAACTGATATTGCAAAACCGATATTGAAACAGCGATATTGAAAAACGGATATTGAAACTGATATTAGAACCGTATTGAAAAACCGACATTGAAAAACCGATATTGAAAAACCAATATTGAAAAACCGATGTTGAAAAAATGATATCGAAAAACTGATATTGCGAAACCGATATTGAAAAACCGATATTGAAAAACCGATATTGAAACAGCGATATTGAAAAACCGATATTGAAAAACTGATATTTAAAAACCGATATTGAAAAACCGATATTGAAAAACCGATATTGAAAAACCGATATTGAAACAGCGATATTGAAAAACCGATATTGAAGCCGATATTAGAACCGATATTGAAAAACCGATATTGAAAAACCGATATTGAAAAACCGATATTGAAAAACCGATATTGAAAAACTGATATCGAAAAACTGATATTGCAAAGCCGATATTGAAAAACCGATATTGAAAAACCGATATTGAAAAGCCGTTATTGAAAAACCAATATTGAAAAACCGATATTGAAAAACTGGTATCGAAAAACTGATATTGCAAAACCGATATTGAAAAACCGATATTGAAAATCCGATATTGAAACCGCTATTGAAAAACCGATATTGAAAAACCGATATTGAAAAACTGATATCGAAAAACTGATATTGCAAAACCGATATTGAAACAGCGATATTGAAAAACCGATATTGAAACCGATATTAGAACCGATATTGAAAAACCGATATTGAAAAACTGATATTTGAAAACCAATATTGAAAAACCGATATTGAAAAACTGATATTGCAAAACCGATATTGAAACAGCGATATTGAAAAACCGATATTGAAACCGATATTGAAACCGATATTAGAACCGATATTGAAAAACCGATATTGAAAAACCGATATTGAAACCGATATTACAACCGATATTGCAAAACCGATATTGAAACAGCGATATTGAAAAACCGATATTGAAACCGATATTCGAACCGATATTGAAAAACCGATATTGAAAAACCGATATTGAAAAACCGATATTGAAAAACCGATATTGAAAAATTGATATTTGAAAACCAATATTGAAAAACCGATATTGAAAAACTGATATTGCAAAACCGATATTGAAACAGCGATATTGAAAAACGGATATTGAAACTGATATTAGAACCGTATTGAAAAACCGACATTGAAAAACCGATATTGAAAAACCAATATTGAAAAACCGATGTTGAAAAACTGATATCGAAAAACTGATATTGCAAAACCGATATTGAAAAACCGATATTGAAAAACCGATATTGAAACAGCGATATTGAAAAACCGATATTGAAAAACTGATATTTAAACCGATATTAGAACCGATATTGAAAACCCGATATTGAAAAACCGATATTGAAAAACTGATATCGAAAAACTGATATTGCAAAAACGATATTAAAACAGCGATATTGAAAAACCGATATTGAAACCGATATTAGAACCGATATTGAAAAACCGATATTGAAAAACCGATATTGAAACCGATATTAGAACCGATATTGAAAAACCGATATTGAAAAACCGATATTGAAAAACCAGTATTGAAAAACCGATATGGAAAAACTGATTTCGAAAAACTGATATTGCAAAACCGATATTGAAACAGCGATATTGAAAAACCGATATTGAAACCGATAATAGAACCGATATTGAAAAACCGATATTGAAAAACCGATATTGAAAAACCGATATTGAAAAACCAGTATTGAAAAACCGATATTGAAAAACTGATTTCGAAAAACTGATATTGCAAAACCGATATTGAAACAGCGATATTGAAAAACCGATATTGAAACCGATATTAGAACCGATATTGAAAAACTGATATTTGAAAACCAATATTGAAACAGCGATATTGAAAAACCGATATTGAAACCGATATTAGAACCGATATTGAAAAACCGATATTGAAAAACCAATATTGAAAAACCGATACTGAAAAACTGATATTGCAAAACCGATATTGAAACAGCGATATTGAAAAACCGTTTTTGAAACGGATATTAGAACCGGTATTGAAAAACCGATATTGAAAAACCGATATTGAAAAACCAATATTGAAAAACCGATATTGAAAAACTGATATCGAAAAACTGATATTGCAAAACCGATATTGAAAAACCGATATTGAAAAACCGATATTGAAAAACCGATATTGAAACAGCGATATTGAAAAACCGATATTTAAACCGATATTAGAACCGATATTGAAAACCCGATATTGAAAAACCGATATTGAAAAACTGATATCGAAAAACTGATATTGCAAAACCGATATTAAAACAGCGATATTGAAAAACCGATATTGAAACCGATATTAGAACCGATATTGAAAAACCGATATTGAAAAACCGATATTGAAACCGATATTAGAACCGATATTGAAAAACCGATATTGAAAAACCGATATTGAAAAACCGATATTGAAAAACCGATATTGAAAAGCCGTTATTGAAAAACCAATATTGAAAAACCGATATTGAAAAACTGATATCGAAAAACTGATATTGCAAAACCGATATTGAAAAACCGATATTGAAAATCCGATATTGAAACCGCTATTGAAAAACCGATATTGAAAAACCGATATTGAAAAACTGATATCGAAAAACTGATATTGCAAAACCGATATTGAAACAGCGATATTGAAAAACCGATATTGAAACCGATATTAGAACCGATATTGAAAAACCGATATTGAAAAACCGATATTGAAAAACCGGTATTGAAACACCAATATTGAAAAACCGATATTGAAAAACTGATATCGAAAAACTGATATTGAAACCGATATTGCAAGACCGATATTGGAACCGATTTTGAAAAACCGATATTGAAAAACCGATATTGAAAAACCAATATTGAAACCGATATTGAAACCAATATTGAAAAACCGAATTTGAAAAAACGTTATTGAAAAACCGATTTTGAAATACCGATATTGAAAGACCGATATTGAAACCGATATTGAATTCAATATTGAAAAACCAATATTGGAAAACCGATATTGAAAAACCGACGTTGAAAAACCGATTTTGAAAAATCGATATTGAAAAACCGATATTGAAACCGATATTACAACCGACATTCAAAAACCGATATTGAAAAACCGATATTGAAAAACTGATATTGAAACAGCGATATTGAAAAACCGATATTGAAACCGATATTAGAACCGATATTGAAAAACCGATATTGAAAAACCGATATTGAAAAACCGGTATTGAAACACCAATATTGAAAAACCGATATTGAAAAACTGATATCGAAAAACTGATATTGCAAAACCGATATTGAAAAACCGATATTGAAAAACCGATATTGAAACCGATATTAGAACCGATATTGAAAAACCGATATTGAAACCGATATTGAAAAACCGATATTGAAACCGATATTAGAACCGATATTGAAAGACTGATATTTGAAAACCAATATTGAAACAGCGATATTGAAAAACCGATATTGAAACCGATATTAGAACCGATATTGAAAAACCGATATTGAAAAACCAATATTGAAAAACTGATATTGCAAAACCGATATTGAAACAGCGATATTGAAAAACCGATATTGAAACCGATATTAGAACCGATATTGAAAAACCGATATTGAAAAACTGATATTTGGAAACCAATATTGAAACAGCGATATTGAAAAACCGATATTGAAACCGATATTAGAACCGATATTGAAAAACCGATATTGAAAAACCGATATTGAAAAACCAATATTGAACAACCGATATTGAAAAACTGATATCGAAAAACTGATATTGCAAAACCGATATTGAAAAACCGATATTGAAACAGCGATATTGAAAAACCGATATTGAAACCGATAATAGAACCGATATTGAAAAACCGATATTGAAAAACCGATATTGAAAAACCGATATTGAAAAACCAGTATTGAAAAACCGATATTGAAAAACTGATTTCGAAAAACTGATATTGCAAAACCGATATTGAAACAGCGATATTGAAAAACCGATATTGAAACCGATATTAGAACCGATATTGAAAAACTGATATTTGAAAACCAATATTGAAACAGCGATATTGAAAAACCGATATTGAAACCGATATTAGAACCGATATTGAAAAACCGAAATTGAAAAACCAATATTGAAAAACCGATATTGAAAAACTGATATTGCAAAACCGATATTGAAACAGCGATATTGAAAAACCGTTTTTGAAACGGATATTAGAACCGGTATTGAAAAACCGATATTGAAAAACCGATATTGAAAAACCAATATTGAAAAACCGATATTGAAAAACTGATATCGAAAAACTGATATTGCAAAACCGATATTGAAAAACCGATATTGAAAAACCGATATTGAAAAACCGATATTGAAACAGCGATATTGAAAAACCGATATTTAAACCGATATTAGAACCGATATTGAAAACCCGATATTGAAAAACCGATATTGAAAAACTGATATCGAAAAACTGATATTGCAAAACCGATATTAAAACAGCGATATTGAAAAACCGATATTGAAACCGATATTAGAACCGATATTGAAAAACCGATATTGAAAAACCGATATTGAAACCGATATTAGAACCGATATTGAAAAACCGATATTGAAAAACCGATATTGAAAAACCGATATTGAAAAACCGATATTGAAAAACCGATATTGAAAAACCGATATTGAAAAGCCGTTATTGAAAAACCAATATTGAAAAACCGATATTGAAAAACTGATATCGAAAAACTGATATTGCAAAACCGATATTGAAAAACCGATATTGAAAATCCGATATTGAAACCGCTATTGAAAAACCGATATTGAAAAACCGATATTGAAAAACTGATATCGAAAAACTGATATTGCAAAACCGATATTGAAACAGCGATATTGAAAAACCGATATTGAAACCGATATTAGAACCGATATTGTAAAACCGATATTGAAAAACTGATATTTGAAAACCAATATTGAAAAACCGATATTGAAAAACCGATATTGAAACAGCGATATTGAAAAACCGATATTGAAAAACCGATATTGAAAAACCGATATTGAAAATCCGATATTGAAACCACTATTGAAAAACCGATATGGAAAAACCGATATTGAAAAACTGATATCGAAAAACTGATATTGCAAAACCGATATTGAAAAATTGATATTTGAAAACCAATATTGAAAAACCGATATTGAAAAACTGATATTGCAAAACCGATATTGAAACCGCTATTGAAAAACCGATACTGAAAAACCGATATTGAAAAACCGATATTGAAAAATTGATATTTGAAAACCAATATTGAAAAACCAATATTGAAAAACTGATATTGCAAAACCGATATTGAAAAAGCGATATTGAAAAACCGATATTGAAACCGATATTAGAAACGTATTGAAAAACCGACATTGAAAAACCGATATTGAAAAACCAATATTGAAAAACCGATATTGAAAAACTGATATCGAAAAACTGATATTGCAAAGCCGATATTGAAAAACCGATATTGAAAAACCGATATTGAAAAGCCGTTATTGAAAAACCAATATTGAAAAACCGATATTGAAAAACTGGTATCGAAAAACTGATATTGCAAAACCGATATTGAAAAACCGATATTGAAAATCCGATATTGAAACCGCTATTGAAAAACCGATATTGAAAAACCGATATTGAAAAACTGATATCGAAAAACTGATATTGCAAAACCGATATTGAAACAGCGATATTGAAAAACCGATATTGAAACCGATATTAGAACCGATATTGAAAAACCGATATTGAAAAACTGATATTTGAAAACCAATATTGAAAAACCGATATTGAAAAACTGATATTGCAAAACCGATATTGAAACAGCGATATTGAAAAACCGATATTGAAACCGATATTGAAACCGATATTAGAACCGATATTGAAAAACCGATATTGAAAAACCGATATTGAAACCGATATTACAACCGATATTGCAAAACCGATATTGAAACAGCGATATTGAAAAACCGATATTGAAACCGATATTCGAACCGATATTGAAAAACCGATATTGAAAAACCGATATTGAAAAACCGATATTGAAAAACCGATATTGAAAAATTGATATTTGAAAACCAATATTGAAAAACCGATATTGAAAAACTGATATTGCAAAACCGATATTGAAACAGCGATATTGAAAAACGGATATTGAAACTGATATTAGAACCGTATTGAAAAACCGACATTGAAAAACCGATATTGAAAAACCAATATTGAAAAACCGATGTTGAAAAAATGATATCGAAAAACTGATATTGCGAAACCGATATTGAAAAACCGATATTGAAAAACCGATATTGAAACAGCGATATTGAAAAACCGATATTGAAAAACTGATATTTAAAAACCGATATTGAAAAACCGATATTGAAAAACCGATATTGAAAAACCGATATTGAAACAGCGATATTGAAAAACCGATATTGAAGCCGATATTAGAACCGATATTGAAAAACCGATATTGAAAAACCGATATTGAAAAACCGATATTGAAAAACCGATATTGAAAAACTGATATCGAAAAACTGATATTGCAAAGCCGATATTGAAAAACCGATATTGAAAAACCGATATTGAAAAGCCGTTATTGAAAAACCAATATTGAAAAACCGATATTGAAAAACTGGTATCGAAAAACTGATATTGCAAAACCGATATTGAAAAACCGATATTGAAAATCCGATATTGAAACCGCTATT
>NW_027488093.1:0-10338 GCF_050908995.1 Andrena cerasifolii | reverse complement strand
TTTTTATATTTTTAAAATTTTATTTAATTTTTCAAGTTTTTTTTAAATTTAAAATTTTTTTTATTTTTTTTAATTTTTACAAATTTTTTTATATTTTTAAATTTAAAAAAAATTTCTTTATTTTTTATTTTTTTTAATTTTAAAAAAATTTATTTATTTTTGTTTTAAATTATTATTTTTTTAATATTCATTTGTTTTTTTTTAATTTCATTTATTTTTCTTTTAAATTTTTGTATATTTTTTTTATTTACAAATTTTTTTATATTATAAATTTTTTTTAATTTTTTAAAATTTTTTTTGAAATTTTTATTTAATTTAAAATTTTTTAAATTTTTTTTAATTTTTCAAAAAATTTTTAAAAAATTTTCAAAAAAATTTTAAAAAATTAAAAAAAATTTTTTAAAAATTTTAAAAAAATAAAAATTTTTTTTTTATTTTTTAAAATTTTTATTTAATTTTTTAATTTTTTTATATTTTAAAAAATTTGTTTTAATTTTTTAACAATTTTTAAATTTTTTATAAAATTTTTATTTTTCTTTTATTTTTTACTATTTTAATTTTTTTAAAATTTAAATGTTTTTTTAAATTTTCGTTACTTTAATTTTTTTTAAATTTAAAAAAATTTAATTTTTTTAAAATTATTTCTTTTTATTTCAAAAATGTTTTTTATATTTTCTAAATTTTTTTTATATTTTTTATTTAATTTTTTTAAAATTTTTATTTAATTTTTTAATTTTTTTATAAATTTTTTCAAAATTTAAAATTTTTTTTTATTTTTTTTAAATTTTTTACAAATTTTTTTTAATTTTTCACAATTTTTTTTAAATTTTTGTATATTTTTTTTATTTAAATTTTTTTTATATTTTAAATTTTTTTTAATTTTTTTTTAAAAAAAATTTGGAAATTTTTTGAAAATTTTTTAAAATTTTTTGAAAATTTAAAAATATATTTTTTTAATTTTTGAAATTTTTTTTTAAAATTTTTATTTAACTTTTTTTATTTTTTTTAATTTTTTAAAATTTTTTTGAAAATTTTTGAATTTTTTTTTGAAAATTTAAAAAATATTTTTTTTAATTTTTAAAAATTTTTTAAAATTTTTATTTAACTTTTTTTATTTTTTTAATTTTTTTAAATTTTTTTGAAAATTTTTTAAAATTTTTTTGAAAATTTAAAAAATATTTTTTTTAATTTTTTTTTAATTTTTCAAAAAAATTTTAAAAAATTTTCAAAAAAAATTTTAAAAAATTTTTAAAAAATTTTTAAAAAATTTTAAAAAATTAAAAAATTTTTATTTAATTTTTTTATTTTTTTAATTTTTTTAAAAAAAAATTTGAAAATTTTTTAACAATTTTTTTATATTTTTATTTTTTATTTTTAAAATTTTTATTTAATTTTTTAATTTTTTTATAAATTTTTTCAAAATTTAAAATTTTTTTTTATTTTTTTTTAATTTTTTACAAATTTTTTTAATTTTTCACAATTTTTTTTTAAATTTTTTTATATTTTTTTTATTTGAATTTTTTTTATATTTTAAATTTTTTTAAAATTTTTTTTTTAAAAAAAATTTGGAAATTTTTGAAAATTTTTTAAAAATTTTTTGAAAATTTAAAAATATATTTTTTTTAATTTTTGAAATTTTTTTTTAAATTTTTATTTAACTTTTTTTATTTTTTTTAATTTTTTTAAATTTTTTTGAAAATTTTTGAAATTTTTTTTGAAATTTTTTTTTTAAATTTTTATTTAATTTTTTTTTATTTTTTTTAATTTTTTTAAATTTTTTTGAAAATTTTTTTAAATTTTTTTGAAAATTTAAAAATATTTTGTTTAATTTTTTAAATTTTTTTTTAAATTTTTATTTAACTTTGTATATTTTTTAAATTTTTTTAAATTTTTTAAAATTTTTTGAAATTTTTATAAATTTTTTTAAATTTTTTTTATATTTTTATTTAATTTTTTTATATTTTTTATTTAATTTTTTTTTAAATTTTTATTTAATTTTTAAATTTTTTTTATAAATTTTTTTAAAATTTAAAAATTTTTTGAAAATTTTTTGGAAATTTAAAAAAAAAATTTTTAATTTTTTTATATTTTTAAAATTTTTTTTAAATTTTTATTTAATTTTTAAATTTTTTTTAAAATTTTAATTTTTTTTATTTTTTTTAGTTTTTTACAATTTTTTTAAAATTTTTTTTATATTTTTTAAATTTAAAAAAAATTTCTTTATTTTTTATTTTTGTTTTAATTTTAAAAAATTTATTTATTTTTGTTTTAAATTATTATTTTTTTTAATTTTTATTTGTTCATTTTTTTTAATTTCATTTATTTTTCTTTTAAATTTTTGTATATTTTTTTTTATTTACAAATTTTTTTTATATTTTAAAATTTTTTTATTTTAATTTTTTTATATTTTTTAAATTTAAAAATTAAATAAAAATTTATAAAAAAAATTGAGAAAAAATTTTAAAATTTTTTTTAAAAAATTTTTAAATTTTTTTTTTAAAAAATTGTTTTAATTTTTTAACAATTTTTAAAAATTTTTTTTAATTTTTATTTTTCTTTTATTTTACTTTTTTAATTTTTTTTAAATATTTATTTTTGTTTTATTTTACTTTTTAAATTTTTTAAAAATTTTATGTTTTTTTAATTTTCTTATAAATTTTTTATTTTTTGTTAATTTTTAAAATTTTTAAATTTTTTTTTTAAATTTTAAAAATTTTTTTAAATTTTTTTGAAAATTTTTTAAAAATTTTTTGAAAATATTTAAAAAATTTTTTTTAAATTTTCTAAAATTTTTTTTAAAATTTTTATTTAATTTTTTCTAATTTTTTTATATTTTTTAAAAAATTTGTTTTAATTTTTTAACAATTTTTAAATTTTTTTAAAATTTATATTTTTCTTTTATTTTACTTTTTAAATTTTTTTAAATTTTAAATGTTTTTTTTTAATTTTCTTCTAATTTTTTTTTTAAATTTTTCAATTTTTTTAAAAATATTTTGAAATTTTTATTTAATTTTAAAATTTTTTTTATTTTTTTTTATATTTTTCAAATTTTAAAAAAAAATTTTCTTTATTTCTTTTTTAATTTAAAAAAAATTATTTATTTTTGTTTTAAATTATTTTTTTTTTAATTTTTATTTGTTTATTTTTTTTAATTTTTTTATTTTTCTTTTCAATTTTTGTATATTTTTTTATTTAAAAAAGAAATTTTTATATTTTAAATTTTTTTAATTTTTTTTAAAAAAAATTTGTAATTTTTTTATATTTTTTAAATTTAAAAAAAAATTTAATTCTTTTTTTCAATTTTTATTTATTTTCTAAAATTAAAATTTTTTTTATTTTCCTTTATATTTAAAATTTTTTCAATTTTTTTACAAAATTTTTAAATTTTTTTCAAATTATTTAAAATTTTTAAATTTTTTTTCAAATTATTTGAAAATTTTTTAATTTATTTTTTTATTTTTTTTTTAAATTGTTTTAATTTTTTAACAATTTTGTAATTTTTTTTAATTTTTATTTAACTTTTTTTTTATTTTTTTTTAATTTTTTTAAAAAAAAATTTGAAATTTTTTTAAAATTTTTTTGAAAATTTTTTATATTTTTTATTTAATTTTTTTTAAATTTCTATTTAATTTTTTTAATTTTTTTATAAATTTTTTTTAAATTTAAATTTTTTTTGATAATTTTTTAAAATTTTTTTTTTAATTTTTTCATATTTTTTAATTTTTTTTTAATTTTTATTGTTCCTTTATTTTACTTTTTTAATTTTTTTAAATTTTGAATGTTTTTTTAATTTTCTTATAATTTTTTTATTTTTTTTAACATTTTTAATTTTTTTAATTTTTTAAAATTTTTTTGAAATTTTTTTAAAATTTTTTGAAAATTTTTTAAAATTTTTTTAAAAATTTTTTTATATTTTTTATTTAATTTTTTTTAAATTTGTATTTAATTTTTTTAATTTTTTTATAATTTTTTTTTATATTTAAAATTTTTTTGAAAATTTAAAAAAAAAAATTTTTTAATTTTTATTTAATTTTTTAAATTTTTTTGAAATTTAAAATTTTTTTTATTTTTTTACAATTTTTTTTTTTAATTTTTTTATATTTTTTTAATTTTAAAAAAAATTTCTTTATTTTTTATTTTTTTTAATTTTAACAAAAATTTTATTTATTTTTGTTTTAAATTATTATTTTTTTTAATTTTTATTTGTTTATTTTTTTTCAATTTCTTTTATTTTTGCTTTTAAATTTTTCTATATTTTTTTTCATTTTAATTTTTTTTTATATTTTAAAATTTTTTTATTTTAATTTTTTTTAATTTTATTAAAATAATTTTTAAAAAAAATTTTTAAAATTTTTTGAAAATTTTTTAAAAAATTTTTAAAAATTTTTTGAAAATTTAAAAAAAAAAATTTTTTATTTTTTTTAATTTTTTTTAAATTTTTATTTAATTTTTTTTATTTTTTTAATTTTTTTAAAAAAAAATTTGAAAATTTTTAAAAATTTTTTGAAATTTTTTTTTAATTTTTTTTAAATTTTTTTATATTTTTTTAATTTAAAAAAAATTTTCTTTATTTTTTATTTTTTTAATTTTAACAAAAATTTTATTTATTTTTGTTTTAAATTATTATTTTTTTTAATATTCATTTGTTTTTTTTAATTTAATTTATTTTTCTTTTATTTACAAATTTTTTTATATTATAAATTTTTTTATTTTTTTTTTTAATTTTTTAAAAATTTTTTTTGAAATTTTTATTTAATTTAAATTTTATTTTAATTTTTTTTAAATTTTTCAAAAAAATTTTAAAAAATTTTCAAAAAAAATTTTAAAAAATTAAAAAAAAATTTTTAAAAAATTTTAAAACATTTTTAAAATTTTTTTTTTATTTTTTTAAATTTTTTAAAATTTTTTCAAAATTTAAATTTTTTTTATTTTTTCTTAATTTTTTACAATTTTTTTTTAATTTTTTACAATTTTTTTTTAAATTTTTGTATATTTTTTTTATTTAATTTTTTTTTATTTTAAATTTTTTTAAAATTTTTTTTTAAAAAAATTGTAATTTTTTTATATTTTTTAAATTTAAAAAAAAATTTTAATTTTTTTAAAATTATTTCTTTTTATTTCAAAAAACGTTTTTTAAATTTTTTTTAAATTTTATTTTTCCTTTATTTTAATCTTTAAATTTTTTAATTTTCTTTAAATTTTTTTTATTTTTTTTTAAATTTTTGTATATTTTTTTTATTTAAATTTTTTTATATTTTAAAATTTTTTTATTTTTTTTAATTTTTTAAAAAAAAATTTGAAAATTTTTTAAAAATTTTTTGAAATTTTTTTTATATTTTTATATATAATTTTTTTAAAATTTTTATTTAATTTTTTAATTTTTTTTATAAATTTTTTTAAATTTAAAAATTTTTTGAAAATTTTTTGAAAATTTAAAAAATTTTTTTTTAATTTTTTTATATTTTAAAATTTTTTTTATATTTTTAAATTTTAAAAAAATTTCTTTATTTTTTATTTTTTTTTTAATTTTAAAAAAAATTTATTTATTTTTGTTTTAAATTATTATTTTTTTTAATTTTCATTTGTTTATTTTTTTTTAATTTCATTTATTTTTCTTTTAAATTTTTGTATATTTTTTTTTATTTACAAATTTTTTTATATTATAAATTTTTTTTAATTTTTTAAAATTTTTTTTTGAAATTTTTATTTAATTTAAAATTTTTTTTATAAATTTTTTTTAAATTTAAAAATTTTTTGAAAATTTTTTGAAAATTTAAAAAAAAAATTTTTTAATTTTTTTATATTTTTAAAATTTTATTTAATTTTTCAAGTTTTTTTAAAATTTAAAATTTTTTTTTATTTTTTTTAATTTTTTACAAATGTTTTTATATTTTAAATGTTTTTATATTTTTAAATTTAAAAAAATTTCTTTATTTTTTATTTTTTTTTTAATTTTTAAAAAAATTTATTTATTTTTGTTTTAAATTATTATTTTTTTTAATATTCATTTGTTTTTTTTTAATTTCATTTATTTTTCTTTTAAATTTTTGTATATTTTTTTTATTTACAAATTTTTTTATATTATAAATTTTTTTAATTTTTAAAATTTTTTTTAAAATTTTTATTTAATTTAAAAATTTTTTTAATTTTTTTTTAATTTTTCAAAAAAATTTTAAAAAATTTTCGAAAAAAATTTAAAAAATTTTAAAAAATTTTTAAAAAATTTTAAAAAATTAAAAAAATTTTTTTATTTTTAAAATTTTTATTTAATTTTTTTATTTTTTTAATTTTTTTAAAAAAAATTTGAAAATTTTTTAACAATTTTTTTATATTTTTTATTTTTTATTTTTAAAATTTTTATTTAATTTTTAATTTTTTATAAATTTTTTCAAAATTTAAAATTTTTTTTTATTTTTTTTTAATTTTTTACAAATTTTTTTAATTTTTCACAATTTTTTTTAAATTTTTTTATATTTTTTTTATTTGAATTTTTTTTATATTTTAAATTTTTTTTAAATTTTTTTTTTAAAAAAAATTTGGAAATTTTTTGAAAATTTTTTAAAAATTTTTTGAAAATTTAAAAATATATTTTTTTTAATTTTTGAAATTTTTTTTTTAAATTTTTATTTAACTTTTTTATTTTTTTTAATTTTTAAAAATTTTTTTGAAAATTTTTGAAATTTTTTTTGAAAATTTTTTTTTAAATTTTTATTTAATTTTTTTTATTTTTTTTAATTTTTTTAAATTTTTTGAAAATTTTTTAAAATTTTTTTGAAAATTTAAAAAATATTTTTTTTAATTTTTTAAATTTTTTTTAAATTTTTATTTAACTTTGTATATTTTTAAAATTTTTTTAAATTTTTTAAAATTTTTTGAAATTTTTATAAAATTTTTTTTAAATTTTTTTTATATTTTTATTTAATTTTTTTATATTTTTTATTTAATTTTTTTTAAATTTTTATTTAATTTTCAAATTTTTTTTATAAATTTTTTTAAAATTTAAAAATTTTTTGAAAATTTTTTGAAAATTTAAAAAAAAAATTTTTTAATTTTTTTATATTTTTAAATTTTTTTTTTAAATTTTTATTTAATTTTTCAATTTTTTAAAATTTTAAATTTTTTTTTATATTTTTAAATTTAAAAAAAATTTCTTTATTTTTTATTTTTGTTTTAATTTTAAAAAAATTTATTTATTTTTGTTTTAAATTATTATTTTTTTTAATTTTTATTTGTTCATTTTTTTTAATTTCATTTATTTTTCTTTTAAATTTTTGTATATTTTTTTTTATTTACAAATTTTTTTATCTTTTAAAATTTTTTTATTTTAATTTTTTTATTTTTTTTTAATTTTTTTTAAATTTTTATTTAATTTTAAAAATTTTTTTATTTTTTTTTAAATTTAAAAAAAAATTTTAATTTTTTTAAAATTATTTCTTTTTATTTCAAAAAACGTTTTTTTAATTTTTTCAAATTTTATTTTTCCTTTATTTTAATCTTTAAAATTTTTAATTTTCTTTAAATTTTTTTTATTTTTTTTTATTTTTTTTATTTTTTTTTTAATTTTTGTATATTTTTTTTATTTAAATTTTTTATATTTTAAAATTTTTTTATTTTTTTTAATTTTTTAAAAAAAAATTTGAAAATTTTTTAAAAATTTTTTGAAATTTTTTTTATATTTTTTATATAATTTTTTTAAAATTTTTATTTAATTTTTCAATTTTTTTTATAAATTTTTTTAAATTTAAATTTTTTTTGAAAATTTTTTGAAAATTTAAAAATTTTTTTTTTAATTTTTTTATATTTTTAAAATTTTTTTATATTTTTAAATTTAAAAAAAATTTCTTTATTTTTTTTTTTTTTAATTTTAAAAAAAAATTATTTATTTTTGTTTTAAATTATTATTTTTTTTAATTTTCATTTGTTTATTTTTTTTAATTTCATTTATTTTTCTTTTAAATTTTTGTATATTTTTTTTTATTTACAAATTTTTTTATATTATAAATTTTTTTATTTTTTTTTTTAATTTTTTTAAATTTTTTTTTGAAATTTTTATTTAATTTAAATTTTATTTTAATTTTTTAAAATTTTTTTTTGAAATTTTTATTTAATTTAAATTTTATTTTAATTTTTTTTAAATTTTTCAAAAAATTTTTAAAAAATTTTCAAAAAAAATTTTAAAAAATTAAAAAAAAATTTTTAAAAAATTTTAAAAAATTTTTAAATTTTTTTTTTTTTTAAATTTTTTTAAAATTTTTTCAAAATTTAAATTTTTTTTTATTTTTTCTTAATTTTTTACAATTTTTTTTAATTTTTTACAATTTTTTTTAAATTTTTGTATATTTTTTTTATTTAATTTTTTTTTATTTTAAAATTTTTTTATTTATTTTTCTTATTTTTTTTTTAATTTTAAAAATTAAATAAAAATTTTTAAAAAAAATTGAGAAAAAAATTTTAAATATTTTTAAAAACATTTAAAAAAAATTGTTAAAAAATTAAAACAAAATTTTAAAAATTTTTTAAAATTTAAAAAAAATTTTGAAAAATTTTAAAAATTAAAAAAAAAAAATTAATAAGAAAATTAAAAAAAACATATAAATTTTTTAAAAAAATTTAAAAAGTAAAATAAAAGAACAATAAAAATTTAAAAAAAATTTAAAAATTGTTAAGGAATTAAAACAAATTTTTTTAAAAAAAATTTAAAAAAATTTTTAAAAAAAATTTTAAAAAATTTTAAAAAATTTAAAAATATTTTTAAAAAAAAATAAAAAAATTTTAAAAATTAAATAAAAATTTAAAAAAAATTAAAAAAATATAAAAAAATTAAAATTTTTTTTTTAAATTTTCAAAAAAATTTTAAAAAATTTAAAATTTAAAAAAATTAAAAAAGTAAAATAAAAGAAAAATAAAAATTAAAAAAAAATTTTAAAATTGTTAAAAAATTAAAACAATTTTTTAAAAAAAAAATTAAAAAATTTAAAAAATTTTTTAAAAAAATTTAAAAAAATTTTTAAAAAAATTAAAAAAAAAATAAAAAAAAATTAAAGTAAAAAAATTTTAAAATATAAAAAAATTTAAAATAAAAAAAATATACAAAAATTTAAAAGAAAAAGAAATTAACAAATAAAAATTTAAAAAAATAAAAAAAAATTTATTTAATTTTTTTTAATTTTTTTATATTTTTTAAAAAATTTGTTTTAATTTTTTAACAATTTTTAAATTTTTTTTAAAATTTATATTTTTCTTTTATTTTACTTTTTTAATTTTTTTAAATTTTAAATGTTTTTTTTTAATTTTCTTATAATTTTTTTTTTAATTTTTCAATTTTTTTAAAAATATTTTGAAATTTTTATTTAATTTTAAAATTTTTTTTAATTTTTTTTATATTTTTCAAATTTTAAAAAAAAATTTTCTTTATTTCTTTTTTAATTTAAAAAAAATTATTTATTTTTGTTTTAAATTATTTTTTTTTTAATTTTTATTTGTTTATTTTTTTTAAATTTTTTATTTTTCTTTTCAATTTTTGTATATTTTTTTATTTAAAAAAGAAATTTTTTATATTTTAAATTTTTTTAATTTTTTTTAAAAAAATTTTGTAATTTTTTTATATTTTTTAAATTTAAAAAAAATTTAATTTTTTTTTTCAATTTTTATTTATTTTCTAAATTTAAAATTTTTTTTATTTTCCTTTATATTTAAATTTTTTTCAATTTTTTTACAAAATTTTTAAATTTTTTTCAAATTATTTAAAATTTTTAAATTTTTTTTCAAATTATTTGAAAATTTTTTAATTTATTTTTTTTTTTTTTAAATTGTTTTAATTTTTTAACAATTTTGTAATTTTTTTTAATTTTTATTTAACTTTTTTTTTATTTTTTTTTAATTTTTTAAAAAAAAATTTGAAATTTTTTTAAAATTTTTTTGAAAATTTTTTATATTTTTTATTTAATTTTTTTTAAATTTCTATTTAATTTTTTTAATTTTTTTATAAATTTTTTTTAAATTTAAATTTTTTTTGATAATTTTTTAAAAAATTTTTTTTAATTTTTTCATATTTTTTAATTTTTTTTTTAATTTTTATTGTTCCTTTATTTTACTTTTTTAATTTTTTTAAATTTTGAATGTTTTTTTAATTTTCTTATAATTTTTTTATTTTTTTTAACATTTTTAATTTTTTTAATTTTTTTAAATTTTTTTGAAAATTTTTTAAAATTTTTTAAAAATTTTTTAAAATTTTTTTAAAAAATTTTTTATATTTTTTATTTAATTTTTTTTAAATTTGTATTTAATTTTTTTAATTTTTTTATAAATTTTTTTTAAATTTAAAATTTTTTTGAAAAT
>NW_027488092.1:0-2500 GCF_050908995.1 Andrena cerasifolii | reverse complement strand
ACGGACTGACCGACCGACTGACCGACCGACCGACTGACGGACTGACTGACCGACTGACCGACTGACAGACCGACTGACAGACCGACCGACTGACTGACTGACAGACCGACCGACCGACCGACCGACCGACCGACTGACCGACGGACTGACCGACCGACCGACCGACCGACCGACCGACCGACCGACCGACCGACCGACCGACCGACCGACCGACCGACCGACCGACCGACCGACCGACCGACTGACGGACGACTGACTGACCGACTGACCGACTGACAGACCGACTGACCGACTGACAGACCGACCGACCGACCGACCGACCGACCGACCGACCGACCGACCGACCGACCGACCGACCGACCGACCGACCAACCGACCGACCGACCGACCGACCGACCGACCGACGACCGACCGACCGACCGACCGACCGACCGACCGACCAACCGACCGACCGACTGACCGACCGACTGACTGACCGACGGACTGACCGACCGACTGACCGACCGACCGACCGACTGACGGACTGACTGACCGACTGACCGACTGACAGACCGACTGACCGACTGACAGACCGACCGACCAACCGACCGACCGACTAACCGACCGACCGACCGACTGACCGACTGACCGACCGACTGACGGACTGACTGACCGATCGACCGACCGACTGACCGAACGACCGACCGACCGACCGACCGACCGACCGACCGACCGACTGACCGACCGACTGACGGACTGACTGACCGACTGACCGACTGACAGACCGACTGACAGACCGACCGACTGACTGACTGACAGACCGACCGACCGACCGACCGACAGACCGACCGACCGACCGACCGACCGACCGACCGACCGACCGACCGACCGACCGACCGACCGACCAACCGACCGACCGACCGACCGACCGACTGACCGACCGACCGACCGACTGACCGACCGACCGACCGACTGACCGACCGACCGACCGACCGACCGACCGACCGACCGACTGACCGACTGACCGACGGACTGACCGACCGACTGACCGACCGACCGACCGACCGACCGACCGACCATTCGACCGACCGACCGACCGACCGACCGACCGACCGACCGACCGACCGACTGACCGACTGACCGACCGACCGACCGACAGACTGACGGACTGACTGACCGACTGACCGACTGACAGACCGATCGACCGACCGACTGACCGACCGACTGACGGACTGACTGACCGACTGACCGACTGACAGACCGACTGACAGACCGACCGACCGACCGACCGACCGACCATCCGACCGACCGACCGACCGACCGACCGACCGACCGACCGACTGACCGACTGACCGACCGACTGACGGACCGACCAATCGACCGACCGACCGACCGACCGACCGACCGACCGACCGACCGACCGACCGACCGACCGACTGACTGACCGACGGACTGACCGACCGACTGACCGACCGACCGACCGGACTGACGGACTGACTGACCGACTGACCGACTGACAGACCGACTGACCGACTGACAGACCGACCGACCAACCGACCGACCGACTAACCGACCGACCGACCGACTGACCGACTGACCGACCGACTGACGGACTGACTGACCGATCGACCGACCGACTGACCGACCGACTGACGGACTGACTGACCGACCGACCGACCGACCGACCATCCGACCGACCGACCGACCGACCGACCGACCGACCGACCGACCGTCTGACCGACCGTCTGACCGACCGACCGACCGACCGGCCATCCGACCGACCGACCGACCGACCGAACGACCGACCGACCGACCGACCGACCGACCGACCGACCGACCGACCGACCGACCGACCGACCAACCGACCGACCGACTGACCGACCGACCGACCGACTGACCGACTGACCGACCGACTGACGGACTGACTGACCGACCGACCGACCGACCGACCGACCGACCGACCGACCGACCGACCAACCGACCGACCGACCGACCGACCGACCGACTGACCGACCGACCGACCGACTGACCGACCGACCGACCGACTGACCGACCGACCGACCGACCGACCGACCGACCGACTGACCGACTGACCGACGGACTGACCGACCGACTGACCGACCGACCGACCGACCGACCGACCGACCATTCGACCGACCGACCGACCGACCGACCGACCGACCGACCGACCGACCGACTGACCGACTGACCGACCGACCGACCGACCGACCGGCCGACCGACCGACCGACCGACCGACCGACCGACCGATCGACCGACCGGACTGACCGACGGACTGACCGACCGACTGACCGACGGACTGACCGACCGACTGACGACCGACCGACCGACCGACCGACCGACCGACCGACCGACCGACCGACCGACCGACCGACCGACCGACTGACGGACTGACTGACCGACTGACCGACTGACAGACCGACTGACAGACCGACCGACTGACTGACTGACAGACCGACCGACCGACGACCGACCGACCGACTGACCGACGGACTGACCGAC